>NW_006159558.1:1648927-1672438 GCF_000334495.1 Tupaia belangeri chinensis | reverse complement strand
GCACAGGTGCTGTTAATACCCTCCCCCACCTGTACTCAGGCCTTCTCCTTTCATCAAGAGGTGAGTCTGAGTCCCTCCCAGTGGGTCTAGGCTGGCTTAAGTGATTTGCCTGCCTGACCAGACCATGGCTCTTTAGAAAGGCTAGCCTCTTGGAAATCATCCTAAAATGGAAATACTGCAAATACCACCACATTTTTCTGACTCATCCGTGACTTTCCCTATGGGACTTTTTTCATGTTGTGAGTAGAATAATCAGTCAAATTGTTTCATAACAAGCTGAAATTGCCCTTTATTAAATAATGTGTTCAGGTCTAATATTTACTGCAATGATAGCAATCGGAAGTGAGGACCAGAAAGAATAAGAATGAGGAGAAAGAAACAGAGCAAGTAAACAAATGCACTTTAAACAAACAAAGATTCATGCAAAGAGGTTAAAATGCATAATATAGAGACCAGCAGGAGACATGGTCATTAAGGCACTGGACTCCCACATAGCTGACCATGGTTTGATTCCCAGATTTGGCAATTTGAAAATCATACCAGGCACGTGGGCATGCTTGCTCAAAATTCTGAAAGAAGGGACTGTGGTGTGGCCATCTCTTTGGGGGGTAATTTCTCGCTTTCCCTCTCTCTGCATCTCTCTGTCTCTTTCCTCTTTAGTAAGTGCACACACCTTATGACAAAACCTAAAAAAAAGAGTATAAAATGATAGACCTGTTATTTAGACCAGTTTGAAAAGTCTAGTCTAAAGATGCTATGAAATAAGAAATTCACTGTAATGTATGAAGTAATGACACATTTTAAGTCTGTTACTTCTAATAATGGGCCTAACTTAGTTAAGTAGAGATGTATAAAACAAAGTATCACATGAGAAGCCAATGAGAAAATCTAATCATATTATTTTTGTAGTATCAGTCAAAATATTGTAAAATTTCATTTGAATGTGTAAAAAGAGGGTGACCAATAATCTAAAAAAATTAGAGACAATAATTTCACTGGCAACCATTAAGGAAGTAATGAATGTATTACTGGGAAGTATAAGAGGTGCGTTAGTGAGTAAAGAGTAAGTCTGTAGAAAAGTTGTTAAATTAGCTCTGACGCATCCCCGAGTACAAAGGACGAACTGTCATTAGCTCACACATCTCAAAGAGTTGGGCTTGGCTCTGCGTGTGCCCACCGATGCCACGCAGGGGGCTGACATTTTCAATATGATACACAGACAAAGTCATGCATATGTCTATGTGTGCTTATATTTCACCTTGGCCCAGAAAGGATTTTAAGGTGATTTCCCCGCTAATCAAAAATTTAAAAATTAAAATGATGGCTCTTACCATGGAAGTAAAAGTGACAGAGAAAGCATTCGACAGTGTCACTTAGCTCCCCATCCGTCCTGGCCTTTCACCCATCCAGGCCACATCCTTGGCTACAGCCCCCCAAAAAGACAAGGGGATAGGCTTGCACCTCTTTAGGTCCTGGGATTTCCTTCCTCCAGAACCTGCTGACAGAATACTTTATTTGTTATTTGTTGCATGCTGACACTGTGCATAGGCTCTGGCAGGCTACTTAGTGTCTTCCCAGGCGGTTTGCAATGGAGACTGACAAATACCCAGTCATAAAATCCACCAGCTGAAAAGGCAGTTAACTCTCCAAAGGACAGAGTCACTTAGCATTTTTCCTAGGCCTCTGTCTAAGACACTAAAGAAGCCTCTCAGCTGAACAAACCAAGGCTGTTTGTTTCTGCCCTCTGGATAGTGGAACGCCCTGTGGGTGAAGTGTCCTGGGGTCCCACGGGCTGAAAGGAATGTAGGCGTGTAGGGGACCTCCCACCACTGCAAACCTTTATCTTTCCAACCTAAAAGTAGTATTGGTGGAGAGGAAAAACAGGGCAAGCAGGGCATCTAGTGGGTTTTACAGTTGAATTTGCCAGAAAACACGCTCATACTTTTCCCTTCCTGAAAATCAAACTGAAGTTAAAATACTGGGATGACGCTGATGACAGCAGTGTTAGTCATTTAAAGTTAGTGTAAAAATCTCATGCAAAAGGTCTAAGTCAAGAAATTGTGGCGTGTTAACACGTTTCCACGTATTAGTTATATAATCCACAGTTTACTTATGAAAGCTGTCAAGTTTCATAGGCACCTTTAAAACACAGCATTTCAGGCTGGAAGGAACCTTGATAACCATGTCGTCCAACTTCCCCTTGAAACATGAACTCGGGTGATAGAACAATCCTGAGTTGTGTGCATACCGAGAGTATCTCTTCCAGCTGGCCCACTCCCACTTCACGAAGATCCCATTTACATTTGCTTTTTCCATTGATCTCTCTTGGACATCTCAACCTATCTGGCTTTATCCCCCCGTGACTTCTGAAACCATTTGAGAGATCCAAAAATCCTTTTTCTATGATGACCTGTTTAGTAATTTACATACTAAGTACATTTTATTATTTAATTTAAATGCATTTCAAATATAGCAACCAATGATATTGTTTTAAAAAATGCTACAACTATAGAGTGGGATATTTAAATCCAGTAAAAATGATGCTTAAAGAGTGAGCGGTGTGCATGTATGAATGTGTGTGCATATGTGTGTGTGCATGTGTGTGTGTAGGGTGGAGAAAGAGAAAAGAGAGAGAAGGAATAGACAATAAAACTAAGAATTTGAAGACTCAGAGAGTAAATGAAAACATGCATAGTGTTTTCAACAGGGGGCACTGTGAATCACCTTTAAAATACTTCTTTGACTCTTCCAGTATAAGCCTCGAATTAATGCCTTTATAGTCCTAGTGTGCCCATCTGTGTCCATATCCACTCCATACTCATCGCTAATTTTATCAGACGTCAAGCATTTCCTCACCTGGCGTGCTTTTGAATATTTTATCCTCTCCTCTGAACACACTCCAGCTAGTATTTCTTTCAGAAACTGCCAATAGCTGGGCAATGTCCTAGGTGTGGTGAGCACTCCTCAGAGAGACACAGTGCCCTAGGTGTGGCGTGAGCGGCACAGGTGGATGCAGTGCTCCAGGTGAGGTGTGAGCGGCTCAGGGGGACACAGTGCCCCAGGTGAGGTGTGAGCCGCACAGGTGGATGCAGTGCCTCAGGTGTGGTGTGAGTAGTACAGGTGGACGCAGTGCCCCAGGTGAGGTGTGAGTGGCTCAGGTGGATGCAGTGCCCCAGGTGAGGTGTGAGCAGTACAGGTGGACACAGTGCCCCAGGTGTGGTGTGAGCCGTACAGGTGAACTCAGTGCCCCAGGTGAGGTTTGAGCAGCTCAGGTGGAGTGGGTTAGGATCTCTCTTGCCCTAGATGGGATCTTTCTATTCATGTGTCTGAAATCATGTTCTCTCTGGGATCATGTCAACTGTAATCTCCTGTTTGCCTTTGAGTCAACTAAGCATAGATGCTCTTAAAAAAATGTATTGCTAACAGCATTTAGCCTTTATTCTCAGGTTCAGTGCTCACAATGACTGACTGGAATGCTTGTTTTCATCATTTGTTTTGATCTAATAGCCTAAAATACAAGAAGTATGAGCAATTTTCCAAAGGATAATTACTTATGCGTTGAATGTATTCTTCTCCCTCTTTTTTTTTTCTTCAAAGCTATGTTGAATTTTTAACCTATGAACCTCTTAATGTGACCTTATTTAGAAATAGGGTCTTTGCAGATGTCATCAGATTCTGAGGTCACACTGGGTCAGGATAGGTTCTAATGCAGTGATTGGCATCCTCATACTAAAAGGGGAATTTAGACCCAGTGATACTTCTAGAGGGAAGACAATGCAAAGACAGGCCTAAGGAGACTGCTCCCTGCAGAGGCAGGGCTAGGGATACTCTGTGAGCCCAGGGTCAATCGGGGCTTTAACTCCCAGCAGCCAGGAAGAGGCGGGAGATTCCCCTAGCCTTTGGAGAGTAGTGCTCTACTGATACTTTGATTTTGACTTCTTTTTAAAAATATTTTTAGGTTTTGACATAGGGCACATTCGCTCACCAGAGAGGAGAGAAACAGGGAGAAACATAGGGAGAGAAAGTGAGAAATCACCCTCCAGGTGGGATGGCCACACCGCAATCCCTTCTTCTCCATTCTCCTCTTGGGATTTTGGGCATGGATGAACACGTGTCCTGTTTGAGCCAGGTCTGGGACTTGAATTGTGGTTGGCCATGTGGGAGGCCAGCACCTTCACCACTATGCCACCTGCTGGCCCCTGATCTTGAGTTGTAGCCTTCAAAACTGTCACACAACTAATCTCTGTCTTTTTCAGCTACTCAGTTTGGTGGCAATTTTTAAAGGTGGTTTTGGAAAATAAATACACTTGAAAAAGTTCCACTATAGATATAGATACATACATAGATACAGATATACAGATACAGATTTTGTTTTAGTTTTTTGCCATAGGGCACAGTGTGTAGTCACCAGAGGGAGACAGAGAGGAAAAGTGAGAAATCACTTCCCAGGGGGATGGCCACATTGCAGTCCCTTCTCCTCCATTCTCCTCTTGGGATTTTGGGCACATACACATGTGCCTGGTGTGATTTTCAAGCTGCAGGGACCGGAGCTTGAATTGCTAGACTCCCACATGGGAGTCAACCAACATGACACCTGCTGGTCCTGTGATATGTATTGTTACAATTAATTCCTGCTTCAATGACAAAGCCTTTACTTCAGAAATACTTTTAAAGGAAAAAAATTGCAAATGTCACTATTTTGAGTCTTTATTTATTTTTTTGAGAGACATTTTTACTATAGGGCATGTGTGCTTGCCAGAGAGAGAGAACAGAGAGACAGAAAGTGAAAAATCACCCCCAGGGGTGATAGATAGACACACTGCAATCCTTTCTCCTCTATTCTCCTCTCGGGATTTTGGGCATGCACACACACCCCCAGCATGAACTTTAAACCACCAGGTCCAGGACTTGAACTGTGGTCGACTACATGGGAGCCCAGAAATGTAACCATTACGCCAACTGCTGGTCCCTTGAGTCCTTAAACTAAGGCTACCTCATCTAATATCCTCTTCACAACTGATCTTCTAGCAGTTAAGGAAAACTGAATTTTATGAAATAATGCCAGTAATATTTATAATAACTCAAATAGACAGTGTTTGCAATGTACCAATCATGGTGCTAGAGACTATACACACATCATATATGTATTTTTACACACACACATACACACCATTACACACACACATAAGGGGACTTCAAAAAGTTCACTGAAAAATGTAATTAAAATATGAGTTCATTTTAGCACAAAATTTTTAAAAATCCATGCACAGGTTTTTCATCATACACATTTTCCCTAATTCGTTGAAGACCTCTCAGATGTGCTTTATATATTCTCATAAACACGCACAGAAATGTAATATTCCGATCCAGAGGTCGGCAATCTTTTGCTCAGAGGGCCACATAACACGTACTCTAGGCTTTGCCAGCAACACGGTGTCTTTGCCACAGCTCTCAGCCCTGTTCCTGCAGCAACACGAGAGCAGCCACAGAGAATGTGTGAGCTCCCTCACCCACTAGTGTGGCTGTGCTCCAATAAAACTTTATTTATGGAAACAGGCAGTGGCTGGCTTAGGCCGTGGGCTGTGGTCTGCTGACTTCCATTAAAACCACCTGAGAAAGACCCTGCTCCCAGGGGAAGGATCTGGGGCTGAAAGGCAGGACCTTTCACAGGTCACACAGTTACCACCATGGGGGACGCTGGCTTCCCACCTGGCCCGATCTCCAGAACCCACTGTGTGATCACGCGACCACACTGTCCCACAGGCACGAGCGATGTCGCACTGTCATAAAAAGAACTGGTTAAACTTTTCTGATGTCTATACTGTCTTGACAAAAGAACTATGGTGACATGTTAGAAGCAGAATAAAGACAGGTGCATTTTAAGTCTAAACAAAGAAATGCTATACATGTTTTAAAGAACCCACACTTATGTCAGAAAGAATTTAGGAAATTCAAATGGAAATTCAGTGATTCACTGTTAGTGTTTCACACTATCTGTGCATTAAACCAGAGCGGGAATATTAATAGAAAAGAAACAGACATTAGGGCAATCAGTAGAAGATCAATGTGCATCTCAGTGTTTCTCTGGGTGTTTCAGCTGAAAATGCCATGAAAGGGATTTCTTTCAAGTTCTCTGGAAACACAGAGGCAGCAGTGACAGCGATACTTCACTGTTTACAGGACAGTCACTCCCCTATGAAGTTCTTCACATCAGAGAATTCTTGTCGAATCATACTCAGTCACGTTTGGTGGATCTTTTTTTTTTCTTTCCTAAACACAAAGTTCTCCAAGTTCTCGCAGTGTTAGTGCATCAAACTGTTCTCTTCCTGCAGACATCAGACTTTCCATGACGAGCTGAGAATCACTCGGCACCACTCTATGTATTCTCTCCCTATTTTAAAAAGTACCTTACAGTTATCTGGCTCAGGTGGCTTTGAACCACGGACACGGGAACCCCATTTTACTGATAGGTGTCAGACCTCTTTAGCTGCCAGGATTAAGTGGCTCATTCTTCCTCTGCATACTCACAGGATGATGCACATCTGCCTTGACGATTTTCTGAATTGACAGCTTCGGCACGGAAGGTATAAATGACGGCCACTTGGGCTTGTTTTAATTCTGAGTTTAAAAAAATGTATCTCCCAGAATACAGCTTTAGTTGAGCATAGTGAAATCACAGTGGGCTGATGGAGCTGCGCATTTCCATAATCGTCATAAATACACACAAAAGCATAAATAAAGGATAACGAGTTAACTCCACAAATACACTTGGAAAGGACATAAAGCTGCAGAGCGCTAGACACTTAACTCTGCTGTAATAAATGCCACAAGTGCTGTGAAATGGGTTAATTACTCAGCCGTGGCTATTCTAATTGCAGAACCGGAACTCAGACTCCAATGCTACAAGCCTTCCCATTACAGGGTTACCTGGGCTTCGCTGGGAGAGCGCACCTGGGACTGCGGCATCCCTGAGACTTCGCGTAACTGAGCACGTCTCTCCGGCCCCGTTACCTTCCATAATTAGCTGCACACTATCAAGTTAATGCACGTTTATCTACAATTCAATTCACACTGCAAGACAATCTTTCTAGCCTGTAATTACACTCCAGCCTAATTAGCATAATTTCCACTGCACATATTTTAATAAAGAAACTGCCATGGTGGGTTGGCTTCCCATGTGGAAACTCTTCCAGAAACATGGAGAGAAGACGAAAAATGTCTCTACTTGAGAACTGCCATGCCTGCACGGGGCAACCTGGAGCCTACCCTGGACAAATGTTGGGAAGAGCATGCTTCTCAAGCAGACCTGATGGAACATCCCAATCCTGGCATCCCCCAAGGGCATGCACAGTTAAGGGCTCACCTGACTCATTACCAAGGGCCAGGCGATGAGTGCCTTGGCAACAGGACCACATGGTGCTGTGGTTCGATCTCATCCGTTTGCAAAAGTCTCATCTGAGGTGTGAACATACCTGTCTACGGTTTATTTTAAATCTTACCTCTCCAAGGAATAGCCATTTGAGTACCTAAAATACAGCCACCACTAGATGTCACCAGTCATTAAGTGGGGCAGAGATAAATGAGACTTTTTTTCCTTCTTTCTTTATTTATTTGCCATAGGTGCATACACTAGCCAGAGAGAGACAGAGAGACGGAAAGTGAAAAATAACTCCTCAGGGAAGACTGCCATGCCACAATCCCTTCTCTTCCATTCTTCTCTTGGGATTTTGGGCATGCACACAGATATGCCAGGTGTGATTTTCAAGCCACCAGTCAGACTCGAACCACTGTTGGCCATGTGGGAGTCCAGCACCTTAAGCACCATGTCACCTGCTGCTGGCCCCATTTTTTCTTTGCCAGGAATGAGTCTTTCAAGAGATTTTTGTTAACTAGAAAGTCCCTGAGCAACAGAGTCCCTTTTCTATAGCTCCCTTGTGAGGGACTGATTAACAGTGAGAAGAACCCAACCTATTTGTCCAGCGCTGGAATCGCGAACATCTCCCGTGTAATTCCATAGGATACACAATGTTTTACAAGTGTTCGAGTTTGTGCTGATGATAAAAAAACCATCAGATATAAAGGAACATCTCCAGTTTTCAGTAGCTCATTACATTTGCAGGAATGTCTAACTGTTAGAATGATTTCACAGAAGAGGTTTTGCCGTTGCTTTGTGGTGTTAACATTTTAACTAGATTTCTTATGGTTTCGTCGATTGTTTTTCATCCAGACTGAACATCCAGAGGTGTCTTGCAATGTTGAAAGGGAGGTTGACAGGATGATGCACAAAGATGAGCTTGAAAAGAGTAAGAAATTATTCCTGCCGTGCAGAAAAACTTTAATCATAGAACCAGAGAGGAAGCAGATGGATCAAACCAAGAACTGCTAAACCCAAGAAAATGCTGCTTCAGATTTGAAAGTGCTAATAGCATTAGAGGAGATTCTAGGACTCTGAATGAGGGAGGATTTTCTGTTTTTCTTGTTTTGTTTTAATTTGCTATAGAGTGTGTGCACTCGCTAGAGGAGGATGGCCACACCTCAATCCCTTCACCATTTTCTTCCGGGTGTCTGGGCATGCATGTATGTGTCTGGCATGAGTTTTAGGTCATGGGGTCTGGGACTCCAACTGGGCTGTCAGCAATGTGGGATCCTGCTGCCTTAACCTCCATGTCATGCGCTGGCCTGAGGCAGGGGTTTTAGAGGTGCCTGGTATCAACAGCATTTCTGGAAGTTCCCAAAGTGCCATGAGACGTAAGATACAAGCCAAACATTTCCTGTTCTCTCTCTCTGTCTCTCACGTGTGCTCTCTCTCTCTCTCTCACTCTCACTCTTGTTCTCTCTTGCTCTCTCTCTTTTGCTCTCTCTCTTTTGCTCTCTCTCTCTCTCTCTCACTCTTGTTCTCTCTTGCTCTCTTTCTTTTGCTCTCTCTCTTTTGCTCTCTCTCTCTCTCTCTCATATATATGTATACACACACACACACACACACACATATATATATATATATTTAATTACCAGGGGGTACATGTGTTTGCTAGACAGAGATGGAGAGACAGAAAGAGAGAGAAAGAAAGCCCCCCCCCCACCCCCTGGGTATGGTTATGCTGCAACTCTTTCTCTACTTTTGTATCCTATCAGGATTCGGGGCACACATACGCACTAGCATGTATTTTTGGTTTTGGTTTTATTTTGAGAGATTTTTGTTATAGTTCATGTGTCCTCACTGGAGAGTCAGAGAGAGACAGAAAGTGAGAAAATGGGGGTGACCACGTGGTGATCTCTTTTCCATTTTCCTCTCAGGATTTTGGGCACACCTGGTGTGAGTTTCAAGCCACCTGGTCCAGGACTCGAACTGTGGTTGGCCATGTGGGAGTCCAGTGACTTAACCACCACACCACCTGCTGGCCCCTGCCCAGCATGTTTTTTTAAGCTACCAGAATCAGAATTTGAACTACAGTTGGTCATGTGGGATCTGGTTCCCTTAACCACTAGGCTACAGAGCTGGCTCTCCAGATAAATATTTTTTAAATTAAAGAATTATTTAATGAAAACATTCTGAGTAAGTTTAAAGAGTAATTTCAGGAAGATGTCTATTTACTTTCTCATTTACCAAAGGTACAACTTAAACATAACCTAAGAAATAGATATAAAGCATTACTGCACTATTTACATGAAACAGAACAAACGTGATATAAATGAAAACTCCGTTACATCATCCCGATGTGTATCCCATCACTGCACCACTTCGTCACCTCCTACAGCTCACGTGCCAGGTAACAGTAACTAACATTTGCACTTGTCCTCAAACTTACGGGTGAGTTTGCTTTTTAAACTAAGATCTCCTCGGCAGTGGCCTAAGTGCATACTGATCCTTTCGCACTTTGGAGCTGTTGCAAAGGTTTCTCAATTGTGTTTTCATAGGTGTCTGAAGAGATAGGTAGGGGGCATCTGCTATAAAGTGAAAATGTCCTCATTTCAACCATGGCATTACTGCTCACTCTGTTTCTTTTCTTTCTTTCATCAACACTTTGTATTTAAAAATAAAACATTATGGCTAAAAGTGTGGCCTCTGGAGGCGACCTGCTTTGGACCGAGTCCGCGCTCCTCTTCTTCCTGGCTGTGAGACCACGGGCAGGCTGCTTCAGCTCCACGGGGGCTTAGTTTGCCCTACTGTAAGATGGGCAGATGGCAGCTGGGCTGTAGGACAGGAAGGGAATGCAGGCAATGGGCTTACAGCGATGCCCATCCCAGGCAAGGGATCCAGAGTCACGCATCCTTCCGTATCCTCTAGCCTTCAAAATACAAGAGAACCGTTTTATCACTGTGGGGCTCTTCACTCTGGAAAGCCTTGTTCACGCTTGTTTACAATCTACACCGGTCCACTACAATGGAAATTCATACTAGAAAATAGTTTGCTCTGATTTATCGATCTTGACTAAAAATAGACATAGTCTTCCATTAAAAACAGCATGCTGCCTCTTCACTTAGAAGGACCTAAATTTAAACCTAAATTTACATCGTAAATCATGTTCAGCGGGACCACAGCACATATCTGCTTCATGGCACTGACATGAAATGGAAGGAACTGACATGGGTAGCATATTTAATATGAAGGGATCAGAGCTTCTGGTTTCATGAGAGCACATGTACCTGAAGCTCGTAATACCTGGTTGGCATAAATGGAAATAACTATAAAAAAGGAGTGTCTTCTTCAAATTGCAACTAGAGTTCCACTCTCAATTTGCACTTTGAACCTCTGCAGGGTAATTTTTACAAGAGTAAGCCCTTCCATTCTGATATGCAGGATACCGTCAATATCCACATCAATAAACAATGGGCATGAGACCAGCAGATTGCATAATGTGTATGTCGCTGGACTCCCACGTAGTTGACTGTGGTTCGAGTCCTAGACCAGCGGCTTGAAACTCACACTGGGAGCATGTGGATGTGTGCTGAAGATCTTGGGAGGAGAATGGAGGAGAAGGGATCGTGGCGTGGCCTTCCCCCCAGGGGGTGATTTCTTGCTTTCTTTCTGTTTCTCCTGTGAGTGTGCGTGCCTTGTAACAAAAATCTCTCAAAAAACAAACAAACAAACAGTGGGCCAAATGGCAGATATGTTCATAAAGTGAGATGTCTACTTGTAAACTATAGAATACATATAGACCAGCAAGTGGTGTGGTGGTTAAGAAGCCAGGTCCCACCTGGCTGAGTCTGTGGTTCAAGTCCTAGCTTGAAAAATATGCTAGGTATTTTTATGTGCGCCCAAAATCCCAAGAAGAAAATGGAGGAGAAGGGACTGCAGCATGGTATTCCCTATCAGGGGTGATTTCTCACTTCCCCCTCCATCATCAGTCTCTCCCAGGCCAGCGCATGGTATCCTATGGCAAAAAAAGAAAAAAGACCAAAACAAAAAAAACTGTAGAGTACAAAAATTATAGTGGTGATCAAAAACTATAAAACACAGAGCCTTGAATTGCTAGACTGTGTGAACTCTGAGAATATTAATCACATGAAAATTATTTTTCAAAAGCTTCCATATTTGTAAAACATCAATGTTCACAAACACAGTATTTCACCAAATCTGAACTCCAAGTCAAAAACAAAACCTTCACAACAAACTTGAATTAAATTATTATCTAAATCCTCAGTGTTGAGTCCTAATTTCCATGACTGTCAAAACTTAGTGTTGTAGAAATTACTAGTTCCTTCTCGAACTTCCCCAAAGATAAGCTGTTTTTATTTTTATTTTGCTTACAAACAGAAATTGCAAGCATGGTAGGATGTTTTCCCCCTTTTTACATTATTTCTGAAATTCTAACATTCAACTCCATACACACACACACACACACACACATATATATATATATAGAGAGAGAGAGACCCACACATTAAGTAGCACTTTTATGTAATTAATATACATCTGCTAATAGAAATTGTGAAATAACACACCTAACAACTATGCAACTTGTCAAGTCCACGACTGTATTCCTATAAGCCTATTAGTATATATTCAAAGGAAAACAATACAGTAAAAAACAAAACAAAACCGAAAACAAAAGAAAAATAACAACAAAAAAACCCCACAAAACCACAGCCACTGTAATATTTAATCTCTGAGAATTTTCCTGCTTTCGCAGCGTCAGATTTCTCACTGAATTAATTTTTATTCAATAGGAAGACAATAAATTATGCAATGCTTATGAGAAAGTACAAAATCCCTGCTTCAACACACAGAACCATCAGAAGCAGTATTAGGAAGGATCAAGTTCTTTTCTCCTAAATCAGTGTTCAGCATTCCACTTCTCAGCTATGTCTCTTAATACTTCCTTTGGTTGGCATTATTGGATTATTGCAACCCAATCCTTAGCCTTATTACTGTAAAAAAGCTTAACATAGCAGATAAGAAACCTCCAATAACTAGCAGATAGGAAAAGCTAACCAAGTAATAGTTAGTTCCTACGTATGCCCTGTGGACCCAAACATAAAACTATGTATTGAAATTAGATTGCATGCAGTAATATACTAATTATCATGCTTTAGCTCTTGGCAATGAAATATCAAATATCCAGGAAAAAAATAGACATGTAAATCATTACTGTCATTATGACATCAGCACTATTTTTCAAAAATTGTAAATAAGTCATAATATGAAGTATTTACACTCAGTTCACAAACCCAAACATTCATTTATGTGTATATACAATTAATTATGTGAAAAACAAGTTCTTACAAAGGTAGGTGAATCTGGATAGGTTCTATCCCACTCTGCTACGACTTACTTTATTTCCTAACGTTATTTTAAAAACACTGTTCAAGATCAATAGAAGTATTTTACGACCCACTAATGGGTCACAATTTGCAGTGAACAAATGACTGTCCACACCTATGTATATGTATATAATAATACAGGAGAGCATATCATGCATACTCATACACTACCTGTAATGTGTTGCATATAAAATATTAACTGCTTGGGAACCAGCAGTTAGCGTAATGGCTATGTCGCTGGACTCCCATGTAGTCGACCGCGGTTCGTGTCCCGGACCCGGTGGCTTAAAACTCACGCCGGGCGCGTGTGCGTGCGTGCCCAAGATCCCGAGAGGAGAATGGAGGAGAAGGGATTGCGGCGTGACCATCCCCCCTGGGGGGTGATTTCTCGCTTTCTGTCTCTATGTCTCTCTCTGTCTGTCTGGCGAGCGCACGCGCCCTACAGTGAAAATCTCTCCAAAAAAAAAAAAAAAACATATTAACTGCTTGACAGTTCGGGTAATAATTAGCTTTAAGTATTAAAGTGAGATCCCAGGGAAGAAGTTTAATTTGATGATTTTAATTTTATTTAAATTCTGATTTATTCAGAATTTGCACCCTTACCTTCCACATGGATGGTATACTTTTCAAAGACACGTGAACATGATGAGAATGACAGCAGCACTGACAATATTTCCCACCTGCATGTGGACATAAACCTCAATTTTCAGGATGAAATTGAGTATAAAATATTAGATCATTGGAAAAGTCATGTATTTTTCTGTTTTTCTATGCAAAGATGCATTATGACTTTTCTGACAACCCAATAGTTTATATTCAGATGAACAGAGAATACTGGGCTTAGATAATATATTGGAAAAGATCATGCTTCCCTTTTAGTATCTCATTTTATCTGCAAATTTGACTCCATTTATGAGGTAGGTTCTTACCACAAGTTGTCTGAGTGAGAAATGAACGGGAAGTTGAAATCAAGAGAGAGACAGAGAGAAGGTTTCACTCTGAGATATGAACCGTACCATTTAACATAAGAAGAAAACAACTATTACTGAGTAGGTACAAATTTTACTCCTTGTGCTACAATTCCTAAATAGTTCTCATGATGCAGACTAAAATATATCAATATTATTTTATAAAATATTATGCAATATTTCTTTACAACTGTAATTTCCATTTCTCCAGTAAAGATATACAGACAGAATTTTTTAAATACTAATTTTTGACGAACACACAGAGTTTAGATTATTTTTGCAGTAAAATTTGTGGAATAATTTAGCATATAATTTTAGCAATGTGAAATTATTTTCCTATGGAATTATGTCTTTTTTTTTTATCTGATTCTTTACTGTCTGCTGAGAAACACATACATTTCACAGTCACTCAAATTAATTTATACCCATCAGTTATGGCATAATTTATTAACATTAAATTTCTGCAAGCATTTAATAATGTTCTGTCAGAGTCTAGGAAGGTTTTTTAGTATATTATTTTGGGAAAGATAAATATTTCTAAATCAACATTTTGCATATACTTTGCAGCAACAACTATAATAAAAATGTATGTTAGACCTGTGTACACTACATATACAAGTCTGAAAGCCTTCCTGAAAACACCAAACCAAACCAATTTTCTTTATTATATGCATTATAATCTATTCTGTTTCATCTAATCTTTTAATTACTGGTAAAAACCCACTGATTTTATAACTCAGGTATGGATGGCATCCAATGGGAAAACAAACCTTATTAATCCAATTTGGTCTTGGTCCCTGAACTGGAATGCAATTGTCCCATAAAAATATCACCAAATGTTATTTTCATCACTCAGACTCAAAATGCTACTTTACAGAAAAGTATCTTCTATAATTCAGAGAAGAATACTAGAATTATACTATGAGCACATTAAATTAATGATATAATAGAGGTGACCCAAGTTCGAACACCTCCTGCCTTTGTATGGCCTGTGATCAACATTTGCAATCAATATGATGACAGAGACACTAACTTTGAAGCCCAGTTAGGCAAAATATTATCTTTCAAAAGAATCCCATCCTTACTGGCACACCTGTATCACAAAATACTGTTATTATTAACACTATTTCTCGGTAATGCTATCAATAATAATTCTGTGAACATATGTTTTCTCAATTATATAAATATGTACATAATATTCTTAATTTTGTCCCTTGGCTAAATAAACAAAATATTTGCTCTCTGGCCCTTCACAGGAAGTTTGCCCACCCATGCATTGTAACGAACATCATTTTTAAGTTGATATAATTACCTTTACATACACCTGTCATGTCAGAGAGTGATCTGACTATAACCTTAACCACACCTGGGAGCCCAGATAGACACACAGGTACATAGCTGGCTAAGTCCCTTTGGTTACAGGGAAAACCATTCCTTTGAAGAGGAGTCCATTTCGTTAGCCAAGGGAATTCATATGCCTTTGTTAAAAATAACTTTGCACTTGTTTTATTAAGAACTATAAACTCAATGGAAAACAACATTTTTCATTCAATAAAATTGATTTCCCCAGTTCCCTCTCTATCATGGGAAGGTACATAGCTCTGCAGTGGGAGACAATCTACTTTATAACCATCTCAGCAAAACGAGTGGTTCCTGTCTTCCTTGTGATGGCGAGTGCATTTCAAATAACTCCCAGTGATGGACCCAGATAAATGGTGTTTCTGAGCCACCTCATGTTTAGTCCATTTAAGAATTCCAGTTTATCTTAGGCTGGAAAAAACAACTTGGTTTGCTCCCTCTATGTATATTTTCCACTGGTGAGGGTGAAAGAAGTGTTACTCTACCTTGACACACAATAAGTTTCCCTAAAAAGATGTGTTGCACTTTGGGATATTAAGATTAAAAAACGGGACCAGCAGGTGGCGAAGTGGTTAAGGTGCTGGACTCTCACATGGTCTACCATAATTAGAGTCCAGGACCTGGTGGTTTGAAACTCACACTGTGTGCATGTGCGTGCGTGCCAAAAATCTCAAGAGGAGAATGGAGGAGAAGGGACTACAGCGTGGCCATTCCCCTGGTGGGTGATTCCTCGCTTCCTGTCTTTGCAGAGAGCACATATGCCCTATAGTAAAAATTTCTCTCTAAAAAAATTAAAAATATTAAAAAAATTAGCCCTGAAGAAACATAATTAGAATGAATATGTAGATTTCCTGGGGAGTTTTTGCTCTCTACTTTTAATTTCTACTGTGTTCTACCCCGATTATTTATTTTCTTTTTCCCACCCAGTCTCGTAAATACTTCTCTTTAGAAAACGCTTAATTACAAAACTTCATCAACAATTCACATCTAGTATTCTTTACTTGTTCTCCTATAACTAGGGGCTGAGTTGATGTACATCTTATTGGTATAATCTCTAATGTCATACTTTTCCAGTAAGTAATATTTTATAATTTTATGACATGTGGTCTTCCTCTCTATGAGGGAGAGGCGTCTCCCTCTCTTGTCTCTTACAAAGACAACAGTCATTAGATTTAGAGTTTGCATAGATGCTGCTTTCAACCAAGGTCACATGGCAGCAATCGAGGATTATGTTCTGGGCATGTCCTTTTTGGGGGCCACTTTGCAATCCACTACACGTAGCTTTGTAATTTGAGAAGTGGTTTATTTGTTTTAAATTAACACAACCTTATTTTGGGCTCTGGAAAAACTGTATTACTTAAAATAATGATATAACTAAGGTTGTTTTGAGCTTCAAAGAGACAACTAAGATCATATTTTAATTGTATTTTCTAAATCATGTGCAAATAATGGATGACTTGGGAATTGAAATCAGATATTCAGCAATCTACAAATTGTATGTTTCTCTTGCTGGCATTAAATTGTCTAGAAAACACAATTAGTAAAATGTCTTTTAAAGAAATACATTTTGCTCAATGCATTCCCCCATGGATTGGCACAAAATAGAATTCCAATTTACTTGAAGTCTTGTCAAGTTTTAATTCTAGCTGTTTCAAAGTCTTGTTTCCCTTGAATACATAGTTGTAGGAGTTTCTTAAGAAGTGGGAAACTGACATAGGTTTAAGATACTTGGTGAAAGGGAGGGAAACAATGTTTATTAAGCATCTACTTGATTAAAGGTTGCATTCCATTGTTCAAGAAGTGGATTGAGTCTTATCCCTTCTGTCATGGAACCACTGAGAACCAAATGCATACATCAAGGGCCCTGTGCACAACTAGGAATTTAGAGGGGCAGGATTTGAACCCATGTGTCCTTTGTCCCTGGCCTCAGCCTCAGAGTGCTCATCTCATTGGCCAGTGTCAGGACAGGCAGAGCAATGGCCGGATCCAGCCCTGACTTCACCGCTATGGATTCCAAATGGCAATCAAGAGGCACCAGGCACCCCACTTTGAATCTTGCCTCTTCTGTTCAGTAGGTCTGTGACCCTGGGCCATTGACTTATGTCTTCCAGTTTCAGTTTTCCTCTCTGTAGAGTAGGGGGTTGAGAGCAGTGTCTACCTCATAATGTATAAGAGTTTGGTAAAGTAATTTGTGCATAAAGCACTTACAGCAGGATGAGGCACCTGCTAAAGTTGGAGATACCTGTTCTCACCCTTGCATTAGTCAACATGACTTTATTTAAGAAGAGACAAGCTAACAGACCACGCTTCCCCCGCCGCCACCATGCCAGAGAGAGGAATAGAGATGGGGAAAGAGAGAAAGAGAGAGAATCCTCCAATAGTGAGTGGTCACATCACAATCCCTTCTTTATTTCTCAAACCTGTCAGGATTCTGGGCATGCAGGCACACATGCCTGGCGTGTTTTTCAAGCTGTTGGGGCTGAGTTTTGAACCAAGGTCAGCCAAGGTACGGATCTAGTTCCCTTAACCCCTAGGCTACAGGACTGGAGTATGTATTTTTAAGAGAAGAAAAGAAAATCATGCAATGAAAACACGCTCTAATACATGGAAGAATTTGCAACTCACCCTCATATACCTTTTTTCCCCTTCCTGGGGCAGTTAAGAGAAAATATTTTTAAAATCCTAAGAGCATAATCTAAGCATGTAACTCAACACAAGTTTTGTTTCTATAGCATTTAGAAAATGTAAACTTTGAAAACTCATTTTCTTACTGACAAGAGAAATTAATGATTTTTTTCCAATTGTATAATTTACTTCATCAATGAAGAGTAAATAATTGATTTAGGAAGTAAAGAGATTTTGAATTCACTTGTTAAACTGAAAAATGAAATAACTGCAGAACAGCCCAGGAACTCCAAGGACGGTGGCCAAGTGCCGTGTCAGAACACATGTGGCTGCTCTGTGCTCTGTCCAGTTTGCTCTCTGGCCATCTGACTTGGGTGTCAGTAGCACCCAGGTAGCCCCTCCTTCCCAGACACCCAAGCTCTCCAAAGCCCCTCTCCCTCTCAGCAGGCTCACACATGTGCACCTTGGCCACGAAGCTTCCTGTCCTCACTTTCCTGTACCTCGCCCTAGTTACCTCTTCTCTCAGGAACATTCTTTCTACTCCAACTCCTCTGTTCTGTCCCAGCCCATTCTCAGAAAATCCCACACCCCACACTGTCGCTGCTGCTAGCGAGTTCTCAGCTTCCTATAGGCTCTACTCTCTTCGTGCCACTCCAGCCAGTCTCCATGAGTGCTCATGAAAGACGTGCAAATCCCATCCTTCTTTGTAGCTGCCATTCCATATGACCTCTTTGTCACATGAGTGAGTCTTCCTGCTCTATCAATCTGTCTTTTAGCTGTATCCCTCCCCTGCCTCTGCCTGCTCCCTGGTCTTCTTGCACGGCTCCTATTTCTTTTTCTTTCATTCATATAACCAACAAATATGGGTGGAGCACCTCTTACATGCCAGGCACTGAGAAAAAGGAAGGAAAAGTGCTTCCACCATGGCGCTCCCATTCTATGGAGGACACAACCAGTAAGGAAGACATAGAAGTATGTCCCATAGGGCTGGCCTCTCAGTTATGGTGGTTAAGCCCTGTGCACAGGGAGCCAGACCCCACGCAGTTAAGTGCAGAGCATGGAGCCTGATGTATGTGTGTGCATGCCCCAAATCCTGACAAGATGGAGAAATAAAGAAGGGATTCCAGGGAGACCACACCCACACCACACAGGGAGTTGGTTTCTCTCTTTCTCTTTCTGGTGAGCACATGTACCCTTCTGGAAAAAAAAAATTAAATAAAAGTATGGTCCACACTTATAAGTGCTAAAGAGAGAAAGCAGGGAAAGTGGCTGTTGGAAAAGTGAGTGGACAGACAGGAAGTCAGTGAGGAAATACAAAAGAAAATGTTACCCCGGCTGCTGACCTGAGAGGAGAATGGCGTGGGTTGAGGATGGCGGCTAGTGAGGAAGCTCCAGAGAGAAATACACGAGGCATTTCAAAATAGATGGTAATTAAAGTCTAGTCTGGATGAGCTCACCAAGGACACCAGTAGAAATGGGGAGAGAAGAGGCACAAGGACCTGGCTGGGGCACCTCCACACTGACCACCTCTTCTCAACACTCTCCTGATTCTCTCCTAGTTCACAAGACCCTTCTTGGTCTCTTTTGCTGGCTGTCTCTCCTCACCTCCTCTTTTGCTGGCTGTCGCTCCTCACCTGATCACCTCTCACCTCTATCTTGGTGTGCTCTCATCCCATTGCATGACTTTAATTAGACTATAGTGTAGATTAGAGTGACAGTATAACTCATCAGAACTAGGCACTTCAGAGGCTGAAATGGATGATATAAATAAGTACACCGGGGAAAAGTACACATATTGGACCACCTTGAGCATGTGTGAATGTGTGGTTGCCTGATTCTATATGCAAACACCTCCTGATTTTAGACAGCTGACCTAGAACTGCCCTGTCTGCCAGACATGGGTATTCGAGCCTCTGTACCATCTCTACTTAGACGTCTGATAGACATTTGAAGCTGAACATGACCAAAACTATGGCATTGCCTTGGAAACTGTTTGTCACCATATTCAGCATCTTAATTAGTGTCAACTCCTCCTTGCCTAAGGCCTACATCCAATTTGTCAACCAATTCTGTCATCTTTACCTTCAAGCTTTGTCTATAATCCGACGTCATCTTACGCCCTTCCCTGTCACTATGAACCAAGGCCACCATCATCTCTGTTCCAGGTTACTATGATAGCTTACGGACTGGTCTCCATGCTTCTGACCTCAGTCCAAAGCAGAGCCATTGAGTCCAAGGCAGAGCCATCCACTTCACAGGTAAGAGCAGCCATGTGTCATTAATGATGGGGATGTGCTTCAAGAAATGCAGTCAGATGATTTCATTGTGTGGACACCATGGAGCATATTTATACAAACGTGTAGAGTCTACATGTCTAATAATGTGATTGGATCACTGTTGTGTGTATGTTGTCTGTCACTGACAAAAGCATTACTATGCAGCATTATGACCAAAAATTCATGCCACCCTTCTTAAACAGGTCTCTCCCTCTCATGACTCCTTATTTCACTTGGACTAAGAATCCAAGTTCATGGGATTTGGTAAATCTCATATCCTGGGTTACTTAATTTGTTTTTGCCTTTTCCCTTCCCATCTGTTTAAGCAGCACTTACTGTAACAAACTACTTATTGTGAAGCGGAGAACACCTAAAAATCCAGCAATATCTTAAGTAAAAAGAAACACAAGGGAACAGGTGTTGATCGCACCCCACTAAAAGACCCAATATCAATGCAGGGAATCACAGATGTTTTAGACTTATCTGGCTGCCATACAAAATTCTGCAGACTGGGTGACTTAAACAATATACATGTATTTTCTCGTAGCTCTGGAATCCGAGCTATCCAAGACGAAGGTTCTAGCAGGTTTGATTTCTGGAAGGGCTTTCTTCCTGGTTTACAGATAGCCATCTTCTAACTGTGCTCACATGGTAGAGAGAGAGAGAGACAGAGACAGATACAGAGATAGAGACAGAGAGATCTCTATTTCTTTTTCTGTTTTAAGGACACCAGTATGATCAGATTGGGGCCCCACTCTTATGAGACCTTAAGCAATCCTTTAAAGGCTCAGTCTCCAATTCAGTCACATGGGAGGTTAGGGTTTTTAACTTTAGAGGAACACAGTTTTGTCCCCAGAACTGATTCAGAAGCAGATCAAATCATTTACCGGCACATTTCTCTCTTACACAATCCCTTGCAACTACTCTATGCTTTCAGTTTTGCTCTGGAAGTCTCTTCCTTCTCAAAGTTTTTACCTCCTGTGTTCTTCCTGCCCAAGTCCTGAAGACTGTTACCCAGCTTGATCTCTTCTCCCCCAGACCTCCCTGCTTCGGTCTCTCTCCACTGCCAGATATAAGGAGCAATCTAAGGGTAGAAGATCTGGACGGTGAGCAAAGTGATGGCCCTGGGCGAGGAAAAAGCCTAATTTCTGCCCAAGTTAGGAGCAGATGCAACAGCTTCACATTGCCTGGAGTGGTGGCACCAGAAAAAAGAAAAAGAAAAACATCAGGAGTCATCTTCTTCGAACTAGTATGTAACATGTCTACTGCATGTGAAATCCTCAGGATTAATTGATGACCATGTAGTCTGTCTTTAGTAGAACATATTGTATCACACATTATTTTTTGGCTATTTCATGGCAGGTGTTTGGTCCTCGGGGTGAATGTTTTCTTTATCTTTCAGAAATAATTACACAAGCCCAGTAAATCTAGAGGACATAAGGTCGGGAATGAAAGCAAAGGTCATGTATGATGACTGATGAAAAGAGGTTTGGGTACGCCATGTTTTAGGAAATGCTCATGAACACCATCAGTTTTTCTAACACATTCCTTTACCTGCTAGAAGTCACTACTACATAAAAGATCTAAGTGCTACCAAGAGCACACCACGACAGGAAATAGTGTCAAAGCTATGGAGTTCCAATGGAGTAATGGCCAGTAACGATCATGTGAAGGGTTGTAGAGAATAATGTTGACACTCGCAGACAGAATTGGCTCTGCTGTAGGATGTATTAGTATGCTAGGGCTACCGTAACAAACACCACGGACTTGGGGCTTCAACAATAGACAGTGTTTTTTTTTAGACTTCAGGAAACTAGACGTCCAAGATTGGGGTGTCAGCAGGTTTGGATTTCCTGAGGCTTCTGGCCTTGGCTTGCCCCATGGCTGCCTTCTTTAGGTCCTCACAGGGCCTTTCTTCTGTGGGCAAGCATCCCTGATGTGCCTTTTATGTCCTCACTTCCTCTTTTTACAAGGACACCAGATTGGATTAAGGCCAATCCTAACAAGACACATTTAAACTTAATCTTTAAGAGGCTATCTCCAGGTGACAGCTAGTGGTATGGTGGTTAAGGGTGCTGGACTCCCACATGGCTGAGTACGGTTCGAGTCCCGGATCTGGCAGCTTGCTTTCTCACCTTCTCTCTCTCTCACTCTGTCCTTCTCTGGTCAAATTAAAAAATAAAAATACATAAATAAATAAATAAAACAATTCTTAAAGAAAAAAAAAAGGCTATCTTCAAATACAGTGATACTCTAGGTCCTGAGTTAGGACTTCAACAAATGCATGCTGGTGGAGCACAGTTCAGCCAAGTGCTCAGTTCTTAACCAAGGACCCCAACACTTAGTAGTCCAAAACAACAATCATTTATTTTGTTCACAAATCTAATTTGGCAGGGCTCTGCCAGGAATGCTCATCTCCGTCCCGGGCAGTACAATGTGGGAGATTCACCTGGAGATGGGAGACTCACTCAGTCTCAAAATGGCTCATGATCATGGCTGGTAGGTTGATGTTGACAGGCTGTCACTGGGTACCCTGTGGGGGACGATGGGCTGGGGATTTCAGGTCCTGTCAGCATGATTTGTCAATGTTGCAGTGTTCAAAATGAGGTAATTCATACTTCCCACCTGTTGGCCCTAACTTCTCTACTCCAGCACCCAGGAGAGTGACTGGCATGAAGGTGCTTAAGAATTAGGGTTTTTTTTTTAGAATTATATTTAAAAATTAATTTATTACTTTTTAAAATTATTTTTAAATTTGCAATAGGACACGTGTGCTCACCAGAGAAAGACAGAGAGAAAGAGAAAAGGGAAAGTGAGAAAGCAAACCAAGCCACCAAGTCTGGGACTCGAGCTGGGCTTGGCCATGTGGGAGTCCAACACCTTAACCACCATGCCACCTGTTGGCCCCAAGAATTACTGACTTTCAAATGACCACAGTAGATATACTCAATAGAGGTTCAAGATAATTAGAACTGATACATTCTCCTCCTAGAACAAAGCATCTGATTTTAGGCATGATGAAGGAAAGATAATCATGTGTTGCTTTAGAAATCACTGCAAAGTGCCTCTGATAACTGCAAGTTCCCATCACGAGGAACACGATGGCCTTGGTTTACAAAGACCAGCAGCTACTGCTTGAGATCCCTGCTCTGATGCACAAGCTATTGAGGAAGGGCCTGTGTCTTTCTGCAGGTGCGAGGCAATCACCATTTCCTCAGATCACCCAGGGGGGTATGATTTACATATCTTTTTAGAATCAATTAATTGTGATAAAAATTAGGCTTTCATATGTAAATATAAGTCTTGTATTTGATATTTACAGACTACTGAACCATGAGAAATTTAATACTTCCAAATGACTGCTTTTAAAATTG
The DNA here is from genome assembly GCF_000334495.1 of Tupaia belangeri chinensis. NCBI lineage: Eukaryota > Metazoa > Chordata > Mammalia > Scandentia > Tupaiidae > Tupaia > Tupaia belangeri. The sequence goes on along the minus strand of NW_006159558.1, from coordinate 1,649,074 downwards.
TGTATACAGGTTTAACAGCAACCAGCTTAAATAGCAACAAGCCTCATCCTCGCTGCTGTACCTCCTGCATAATAACATATTTGCCAGACAACTTTTACTCAAAATTCAGGAACCTCATGTGACAGCTCGTCCCAATTTAGCACTCTT
>NW_006159558.1:1640478-1648896 GCF_000334495.1 Tupaia belangeri chinensis | reverse complement strand
CAGAGGAAAGACTGACAAAGACCCTACAACCAACTAACAAGCTCAGTCTGATTTAATCGTCAATAGTCCCCAAATACTCCAAAAATGTTCTGATACCTCTACAATGATTATTTGCTATCTACTGACCCAGCTCCCATTCTACAAATATTTGTTTGAGAAATCCTGAGTAATTTTTAACCAGTCTGCCTAATCCATTGATTAACACTCAGAAAAATCCTAAAAGTTTAGTACAGACCTTTTCCCCTTCTTGCATCATAATTGAAATGACTTGCACAAGGCTAGTGTATAAATAAGGAAGCTTTTGATATCTTCTATGGTATAAGAAGTGCTATTAAACCTATTTCCTTGCCACTGCACAAATGGGAGGAAAAATTAAGAATAGACTGGGCTGGCAGGTGGCATGGTAGTTGTGGTGTTGGAATACCACAAGGCTGATCATGGCTCAAATCCTGAACCTGGAGGCTTGTTTTTTCACTTTTCCTTTCTCTCTCTCTCTCTCTCTGGTGAGATTAAAAAGATAATAATAACAACAGATAAAATTTAAATAAATAATTCTTTTTTTTTGGGGGGGGAGAGGGTTTTTGTTATAAGGCTTGTGCGCTCGCCAGAAAGACAGTGAGACAAAAAGCGAGACATCACCCCTCAGGGGGAATGGCCATGCCGCAATCCCTTCTCCTCCATTCTCCTCTCGGGATCTTGGGCACGCATGCACACGTGCCTGGTGTAAATTCAAGCCTCCGGGTCTGGAACTCGAACTGCGGTCGACTACATGGGAGTCCAGTGACATAGCCATTATGCTAATTGCTGGTCCCCCCAATGAATAATTCTTAAAAAAAGAACAGATCATTATATTTGGGATTCAGAATGAATTTAAACACATGTACAATTATTCAATTTTTTTCTAGAAAATAGATTAGTAAATCACACATCAAAAACTCAGCGTTGAGTAGCTTTTTATAAAACTCAGAAAAATTAATGCTCCAAGTTGAACTGTAGCAGCTGTGGAATGCTTACCTCATGGTTCTCTTTATATCCTCTGGTGGGTATGGTATTTTCATCCTTGTCATGTAGTTCCCAGAATGTAGGCTATTGGGGGTCAGATGGTGGCAGAGTGGAAAGTCCATGCTCTGTGAGGCTGACCACATGGGAGGGCTGCAGGCTTGTATCTGGATCCTCCCTGAGTCCACAGGGCATGTGCATGTCTATGATCAGGGCTGGCTGATACTCAGGGGATTGCTGAGTCAAGACCCTCTTGGGTGTACAGTCTCTATTTTGTTTCTTTCTCACACATATGAGTGACTCTCCCTCACCACTCTTCTTATGGTAGAAAAAAAAGAAAAAAAAAAGAATATGGACTATTAGGGAGCATTACTATAACACTGCTCCTCTAACACTGTGCTGGTCACCTTACCAACCTGGACAGGGTCCTGCTGCTGCTGCTACTAGCAGGGCATATAGCCTGCTGTGGTACCACACTCTTCTCCCTGAGGGTCACAGCAGGCCACGGTACATCAGATCTTTTGATGCGTGGGAACTCTTTAGCTACACGAACACAGAGCCCATGGCCTGTCCTGCGTATGATTTGCCAGCATGCAGGGCCCCTGCCGCGCAGTCAGCACGTGTCCTGTTCTGAGAGGGGATGGTGGTTATGTAGGTTGCAAAGGGTAGATCTTGCTATTAAGCTTTGGCGTCTAGGCTCCAACTCCGCCTCTCTTGCTGTCTCAAGTGAAAATTGAAGTGAGTATACAGGGGAAACTGCGAAAGCATTTATTTTGTGTTACGAGGGTCTGGCCGCCTGACGAAGACCATGTACTTGACCAAACTTCATCAGGCTGCTCTGAGTCACCTCTCAACTAGGCTTTGACCTTGGCCCCATCCTTGCTGAGTTCTCTTCTGGCAAGAATCCTGTGAAATCCGTTTAGAGAGAAGCTCGCACCCTTAATTTGTGATATTCGTTGATAGGTGATCAAATCCCTCATCTCCCTTCTTCCCCATTCCCTGGTGGAAACTGAGCACCCTGGCCCGCCTTCACCAAGTGTCCCTGTAAGCCAGGTTAGTGGAGCATGGCCTGCCCCTAAAGGCCTCTGGGTACTTCTCCATTCACTGACCTTCCCTCACCACCCTGTTCCTTCACTGTCAGTCCCCGCTCTGGTCTTTCCTGCATTTGGAGTTGAGCCCAGGCCTATACTGAGCTCTTTCTTCCCTGCTGTAATGGTTTCTGAATAAAATCTGTTTTTACCATTTTCACTACTTTCCAGCTATGGTTTTCTTTCATGGGCCCTGGTCTAAAGGTTTTTTGAAGAATAAGAAAAGACCAAAGCTCATGGATACATCTGATTCTTACTGCTACCTCACCACACCATGTGTATTAAACAAACAAACAAAAAGTGTACACCATTTTTCTCATTCACCCACTGTATTAGGGAGGAATCCTTCCTATTCCATAAGCAGTTCCACAGTGATAGGCTTTCCATATGAAAAAGACTTTAAAAAGGTCAGGGAAAATGAATTTTATAAAATTATGTATGAACTTCAAAATCTTTGCCGCAAAATAAACTTGTACTTGGGACTAGCAGTTAGCGTAATGGCTATGTGACTGAACTCCCATGTAACCAACTGCGATTCGAGTCCTGGACCTGGTGGCTTAAACTCACGCCGGGCACGTGTGCATGCATGCCCAAGATCCTGAGAGGAGAATGGAGGAGAAGGGACTGCGGCATGGCCATCCCCCCTGGGGGGTGATTTTTCACTTTCTGTCTCTCTGTCTCTCTCTGTCTTTCTGGCGAGCGTACGCGCCCTATAGCAAAAAACTCTCCCAAAGCAACAACAACAACAACAACAACAACAACGAAACCCACAAACAAAAAAACAAAAAAACTTTGTACTTTAAAAAGTAATTTATTTAATTAAATTTATTATTATTATTTTTTAATTTACCATAGGGCATGTGCACTCACCAGAGAGAGATGAGAGAGAAACAGAGAGAGCAAACTGCTCTCTCTGGTCTGGGACTTGAACCATGGCTGGTCATGTGGCAGTTCAGTGCCCTAACCACCACACCATCTGCTGGCCCCAGTAAACTTGTACTTTAATTCCATTTTCCACAAACTTCTTGGAGTATCCTCATATCATACTTCTTTGAACTTCACAATACTGCTTTGAAAAAAGAATTACTATCTTGGTGTTTCCTTTTGTCTTTAAGGCATAAAACAAGAAAAGACAGAAGAGAAATTGAGCCTAAGAACAATGGCTTGAATATAAAGTGCCATATGTATGAATTAAGTTAGAAGATGTTGCCTTAGGACTCATATGTAATGATAAGAATTGCAGAACCATATAATGTGCGATGATTTTTTTTAGTCTATGATTCTTTTGCTAAATAAAACATCTACCATTTCTAATATCTCTGTAGTATGCTTTTTTCTCCTTTGCATGTATCTTATGAATGTCATTATTATTTAATTTTAGAATTACCTGCATTTGTCATCCCTGAGTTTTAGGAGGTATTAGAAATATAAAGATGTTGAGAAATTTAGAAAATATCAAAAGGTAGGTGCTTAAGAGCATTAGGAAAGAACAAACTTTATGTGGTGCAATACACACTCAAAACCTGTTTTGGGTTTCAAAAGCGAGTTTTTGGAGTGTCCACTGAGGAGACATTAATCTGATAGCCAAAGTACATTTGTTAGATAAAGAGCTCTGATAGGATAAAAAAAGGAGGGAGGGGCACTTGGAATTGTAGAAAAACTCCTTGGCTGTGCATATCAAACACAGAGATTGGTTCAGAGGTAGTAGGAACACAGAGCTGGGAGGACAGGCTGACAGTGTGCCAGGAGGAGACCAGCCCCCTCTCTAAACCAGGCAGAGGAGTTCTGGAAAAGACCAGAGGAGAATTGCAAGAGTGTGTAGGTACCCGTGTGAGGTGCTGGTCCATATTTTCTATCCTTGTAAAGTTTAGGAACCCAAAAGCCAAAGAGGAGGGAGTTTTTCCTTCTCCCCTCTGGAGTGCACTCTGCAACAACAGGGTATAATTGTATGAGAATAGAATGAAAGAATGGCAGGGTTGGGCAGAGCAGACTGAAATAAACTTTCTCCTATTACCGAATTCTCTTCTCTTCCCTCTCAAACAGAGCCCTCTGTAGCTTCTGTCGATTCTAGGGGCCCTTCCTGTTATTCAAGGGAGTGAGGGAAATCGTTGAGACTTGAAAGCCATCAGTGTATTTCTAATAGATATATGCTAAACCTAATGTAATTTTAGGAATCATTAAAGATACACACCATAATGTATTAATAAAATAACATAGATAAGTGTCAATAAATAACAATGGCACAACACAAGGGCGGAAGTAATATGAAAAACCAGAGAGGCAGAACTGCTGGAAAAATAAGTGCTTTTCTAGCAACTGAGAGGCTTATCCACACGCATGCACACACACACACATAAATTCGATCCCTACCTCAAACATACACAACAAATTGACAGTAAACTCAAGAGAAAACCTGAAAAGTGAAATCTCTTAAGAATTTTAATAAGAAAATAAAGGCGAATTATAATATGCACTTAGCATAAGGAAAGGTTTCTTAGATATATAAAGAACAAAATTTAAATACATTAAAATTTAAAAGTAAAAAGAAAACACTAAGTTAAGGGATATGCCACAGATTGGGAGAATACATTAGAATCCAGATAACATCAGGAATGTATTAGGTTGTTGGGAAAGTTAAGATGTACTTTTCCATGCAAAAATGTGTCATGACTTTCCCAACAAACCAATATAAATATCTCCTATATTAATTAACACAGACTAAGTATCCCTTATCTGAAAAGTTTTAGTTCCAAAGTGCTTCATATTTCAGATTTATTCAAAGTTTACAACATTCGCGTATATAGAATGAGATACCTTGAGGATGAAACAAAAGTCTAAAGATGAAATTCATTTATGATTCATATACATCTTGAACACAAAACCTGAAGGTAAGTATATATTTTTATATTACACTGTTTTGAAGCAACCCCTGAGATAAGACTAGATGTGGAATTTCCACTTGTGGCATTATGTCAGCATTCAAAAAGTTTCATATTTTGGAGCATTTCAGATTTTAGATTTTTGGATTAGGAATACTCAACCATAATGGCTTTCGCTAACAGGACCAAACCCATTTAACTGCTTTATGTGTATCAGGTTATTAGGAATTTAGAACAACTCTCCAAAGTAGGTAATTTGTATTATTCTTACTTTAAAGATGCAAAAGAATATAGATAATAAAGATTCGATATGTGCAAGATCACGTGACTGATTAATGTTGACTTGTACTCAGATGGTCCACTTCCAGCACTTTCACTCATAACCAATAGTAAAACAGAGAAAGAAAAGAACAGGAAACTCAGACAGCTAACAATTGTGAACACAAGGCAACCTTCAGGGATAATTGGAAAATGCAAATTGAAACAATCCACCCATCAAACTTGCAAAAAATATAAAAGGCTGACAAGAGTTGGCACATAGAGGGTGAAACAGGAACTATCTTAAACTGATTGTGGGAGTATAAGTGGGCACCATTTAGGCAACAAATGGAAAGTCACTCTTAAATTTTAGACAACAAATGGAAGGTCACTCTTAAATTCCAGAATGTGCATTCCTCTGGTCCGGCAATTTTAACGTAACATAAAATCTGTTCCACATGTGTCCAAGGACACATGCACAGGACAATCATCACCTGCCAAATGTTCACCAGTAAAAGCACGAAAACCATCTAAATATCAGAAAGGAAACAAATGCATGGTGGTCTATCCATGCAGTGGATGTAAAGCAGAAGAAAGAAACAAAATATGCACATATACACCTACAAGAATAAGTCTCAACAATAAAGATGAGTCAAAAAAGCAAGATTTAGGTGGCCTTCTGTCTTTGCATATATAGTATGATGCTGTGTTGGTTAATTTCATTTAACCTGGTGAGGCTATAGTACCCAAACATTTGGTAAATATTTTTCTAGAAATGTCTGTGAAGGTAGTTTTTAGAAGGGATGAACATTTAAATCAGTAGACTTGGAGTAAGGTAGACTACTATGCATAATGTGGGTGGACCTCATCTAATCACTTGAAGGCCTAATAGATAAAGACTACTCTTCACAGAAGAGGAAATTCTGTTCATAAATTTCTTTCATATTCAAGCTCTTCCTTGGAACTCTAGCCTGCTGGTTTACCCTGAAGACTAAATTTGCTAAGTGTACACAGTTGCAAAAGACAATTCCTTAAAATAAATCAATCTTGGGACCAGCAGATGGGGTAAAGGTTACATTATTGGACTCCCATGGAGTCGACCACGTTTTGAGAGCTGGACCTGGTGGCTCTTAAAACTCATCCCAGGCACATGTGCGTGTGTGCCCAAAGCCCCGAGACGAGAACAGAGGAGAAGGGATTGCCATGTGGCCATCCCCATTCCCACTAGGGGGATGATTTCTCACTTTCTTTCTCTCCAGCAAGTACTTGTGCCCTATAGCAAAAATCTCTCTCTAAAAATAAATCTCCTTACATATATACCCTGTTGGTTCAGGTTCTTTGGAAAACACCTACCAATAGAGATACCAATGATGCCGATGTTTAACATACATGAAGTAGCTTACCGGTGAGCATTTATTTATGTGAATGGCATCGTTAGGGCTGTGTGGGAGATACCCTGCTTCATTCTTGATGTGCATAAATAATTGTCCATATGCCACTTTGGCTGTAAAGGCGTGATTTGAAAAGTTGTATTCACTCACAAGAAAAGTAGGGGACAGGTTCAGGCAATTCTGAGATTTTCATTTAAAGTGGATTTATTTCTCAGAAAAGTGAATATGCCCACTTTTCTGACATTAGAAGACAAGTTGATTTTCCTCAATTATCATTTGAATCACTGGTCCAGTTCCCAAAATAATACAGGTAGATGAGTTACATAAGAGTAAAAGCTCCACAGCAGCCAGCTGACACAATGAATGCAAATCACCCATTTTCTTGAGCTGCAGTGTTTTATTTTTATTTTATAACGGCAAATAATTTATATTCTGATGTGTATTATAATTTACAATGTGTGTTTTTTTTTATTATGAATTAGAAAAAACATGCTGTACTGATTTCTGGACCATGTCAGACATCATTCAGGTATGACACTTCAATAACTCAATGCATTCTGAGTTATTATACTATGCTAGGCAGATCCATTGCTGCAGGTTATTTTTCTTTTTGCATAAAATATACTAATATTTGAAGGTGATGTGTCATGGGAACTGCCTGATGCATATTTAAAGTCCTATAATATTAGGATTCCAGAAGAAACACAAACATTAAATGACACTGATATATTGAAAACCGTCTACATTCATGCTCTCGTTTTTGCACAGAAACAGCTCGGAAAATGTTTCCTACTGTACTTTCAAATGGTTTCTTTAAATATGACTTGGAAAAAGCAATTGCTAATTAATTTTAACACCATGTCAATTATGTTAATAAAATTCTAATTAAAACCCTTGGGGTGTACACAGTCTTTCTCTGTGTGTGTGTGCGTATGTGTGCGTGCGTGTGCACGCATGCATGTGTGTGTCTGTAATTATCTAGGCCATCAGACACCAGATACATATTCACTCCGTCATGATCCTGTATGGTGGGCTTGGTTCTATACAGAGCTGTGACATTTCTCGTTCTGTCTTCCATAGCGCTGGGCAAATTAAAGGAGACAGCACCACATTCAAGGCACCGGGGGGTAAGCTAATGGCTGCTCACCATGGAAATGAAACAACCCAGGAGGCAGGAAGGGACTGAGGGTTAATAACGTTTTAAAAAATGAATGGAATAGTGGTTCGGACAATATGGACCCTGGTTACCTTATTTCAGGTTAATTACATGAGATTGTATGATACAAAAGTAAAGAAACAAAGAAAAAAAATCCAGCGATTTCTGTGTTGCAAGATACACTGTTTTTTTGGGGGTTCCCAGGGCTTATTTCTTCAGGTGCTATCAAATATGGAAACCCCCAGCAAAGCAAGTGTGTCCATTTCAGTCTCTACCATTTGTCTGGTCCTGAGTTACACTCTGGGGGCACCACTCGACTGGACACAGAGCCTGCCTATACTAGGACATGTACATGGCAGGGATGAAGGCAGTAAACCAGAAAGGATAATGCAGAGTACATCATTCCACAATGGAGCATCTCATACAGATTGAGAACCAAGGAAGGCTTCCTGGAAGAGGTGGCATTTGGGCACAGTCCTATAGGTCACAGGATTTGGCAAAAGGGGATAGGAAGGCATTTCACTTGGGAAGCAAGCTGCCTAAAGGCTCCTCAGTGAGAGAGAGTGCAGACTTACTGGGGAACCAATTTGCCTCCATGTGCCTAGAGCTTAGCCCTGGGGGAGTGGCTGGTAATTAGGAGAAGGGAA
>NW_006159558.1:1597889-1639736 GCF_000334495.1 Tupaia belangeri chinensis | reverse complement strand
AATGAGCAGGCTAGGCTGGAAGCCCATCCCAGAGTGAGGATTTCATGTTGTGAAAGTTCTCTTATTCCCAGTAATGGCCCTTGGGTTGTGGAGATCCGACCTCTGGCTTCAAGTTCCTAAATTCCTACCTTTGCAGTGCAAGGAGAGGATGGATGGGGCAGTGGGACACCGGCTTGGTACTTGCAAAAGCAAACCCCAATTTCCACGAATGGACACTGATGCTGACAATGACAAAGAACGGATTTTCATCCCCCCACAGAAATCAGCGAAGATGTCCAAGGGCCAAGTGCCAGGAAATGTGGAGGTTAGCGAAGACCACACTACCCCTCTGCTCCAGGAACGTGGGCAATGCAGGAGCCCATCTGGGTCTGAAGTCTATACTGAGTGTCTTGCCACTTCTAAATCCCAGCAACAGTGAAGAAAACTTGGAAACCTAATCACAAACAGGCAGAGTACAAGGCACTAAATCTGCCCCCCTTTCCAGAAACACTTGTGTTTGAAACCTCATTCCAGAAGCGCCTGATGTGTGCATGCCTGGGAATATACACGTCCCAGCTGCCTTGCCTCCTGCAGCCCTGACGAGGTAGTTAGAGAAGTCGGGGACATAAACGAAACTTTATGTTCAGCATTCTTCATAGAAAAATAAATAATTCAAATCGAATAGGGAGAATGGCTTTCTGTGTACAGATAAATAATGTTCGCATTTAAATACAGTTTTCCACACTATGAGATGTAGACACTCAAGCAAGTATCAGGCGAATTAGTCTAACACAGAGGGGACACGTTAGAGAGTTGTTAAACTAAATTCCATGGTGGTAACAGTGTGAGTTCGTAGCAGGAGCAGGCTGGGATCAGGGCCCTGGCTTCCACGCTTGGCTTAGTTATTCCTCTCAACAGAAAGTACGCAGGACCTGCTGGTGGGGTGGGGGTTAAGGAGGCTGGATCCCACCTGGTTGACTGAGTGGCTCAAGTCCCAGACCGGATGGGATGAGAGACATGCTGGCAGATGTACGTGCCCAAAGTCCTGGGAGAAGCATGGATGAGAAGGGACTGTAGTGTACCCATACCCCCTATAGCAAACAAAACAAAACAAAACAAAACAAAACAAAACAAAACAAAACAAAACAAAACACTCTAGTGCCAGATCACGGGACAGATGTCACAAGTGCTACAGGGCACAACTGAAGCTCTTCAGTCTCATGTCCCAACTGTCATTTCAGACACACTGTTGGGGACATTTCCCTGTAAGCTCAGGTGGCCACTTGCTGATGTTTTGTATGCCGAGGGCCTTCACCAAGGCCATGGGAGCTGCCTGCCTGCAAGCAAGCCCAGCCTGGATGTCAGCGAAGGTCATGGCCCCAGGAAATGAGGCTGCTAGACAGCTGTCTCCCTGGGCCTCCAGGAGAGGCCCCCTGCATGATTCTGAGAGGCAGTATGCATGGGACCCAGTGGATGTTACTAAGATTATTGCCCTCCCCCCCTTTTTTTTTTTGCCTTCTATCTGATATCACCTCTTAATTAAGAGACCTGCCTCCAAGTTCTTATTTCAGGTTCTGCTCTTAAGGATCCCATATTAAGACAGACTGGCCTAAGGAAGAGATCACCAAACCAGCTCTCACGGCTGCCTGGGGAAAACAGGACTGTCAGGGAGAAGGAAGGAAGACCCCAGCAAAGGTAGCACCAGGAAGGGACGGTAGTGAGCTGGTGAGTTAAGAGGGAGTCAGCCCAGAGTGGGTAAGTGGGAAAAGGGGGCCCCAACCCACAATGGGCTGGTGGGATTGGGGGCCCCAGCCTATAGGCAGCTGGGATTCCCCTGGGTCCTGAGCATCCTGGAATGCTGGTGGAGCCTGCATCTGCGTGGCTTGAGGACTGAGCTTCAGCTATGACTTTGGGTCACAGAACAGGTTTTACACCGACTTTTTTCTTGCAACCACAGTAAAAAATATACTCTACTTTGTAGCCAGGACACAGACACGTTCACATGTACTCATGTACACTTAGATTTACCGAGTATTGTTGGGTCCACGAATGAAACGCGAGGCCACAAGACATTCTTCTTACTACATGTGATGCAATTTGACATTTTCCATCCTGTCATGTACTCTCTCTCACCACCCTCTCCATGCTGGTTGTGTTTTACAAAATTGATTTCACAACCTTACAAATAGGTCGCAACCCACGGTTTGGTAATCATCAGTCTAGACTAATCTTCCTGGGAACTGGAATAAATCATTCATCCTTTCCAGGACTCACTGTGGTTGTCTGATAAAACACTAATTCAGGATGAATGACAATGGACATATTGTCTTCCCTTCACAGATTTTTACAATTTCATGCCAAATGTGTAATAAAATATAATGTCTTCCATATGCCATTAGTTTTAATAGTGAAAAGTTTGTACAATTTACATGAAAGCTATGTGTTGTATTATTTCTTCAGAAAATAGGCTTACTAAGATGCATATCCTTTTAGTAGTACACTTATATTCAGCATTGGAATATAAATAAGTCATGAAAAAGTTGCAAAGATACAGCTTTTTAAAAAGAATTATTTATTGAATTGTATTTACTGTTCATTTTTAATTTGCTATACAGCACAAGTGCTCACCAGAGAGACAGAGAAAGAGAAAGAGGAAAAGTGAGAAAGGAAGCCATTAGGTCTGGGACTCAAACTGGTTGGCCAAGTGGGAGTCCAGCACCTTGGCATGACCAACTGGGTCCAACAAACATACAGCTTTCATTTCATTTCTTTTCTTCTTTGGCATGACATGCGCCCCCCCCCCCAGAAATATAGAAATGACTAGTTCTGCTTCTGACTCTGCTTTTCCTTGCTCAAGTGTACTGCAAAGAGCCACATGCATTCCTTTGTTCTCATGGTCCCTGACGCAGAACGCCCTTCTGCCCCTCCTCTAGCTACAGACAACCTGCCAGTTCCCCAAGTCTCCTGCAACCTGCCTTCCTCCCCTGCCTGTGGATCCAGTCCACTTTGCACACACCTCACACAGGCTCTGTGGGCTTCTGCTGTCCTTGGCTTATGTGGCTCTGAGTACCTCAAGACCGGAACCTGTTTTGTTCTCTGTGGCACCCAGAGCACATGGCGCAGTAGCTGGCACAGTGCAGATGGTGACGGGAAGGAAATGAGCCTGTCCTTTTCATTGTCATTCAGATGCCCCAGCCAGGTGCTCAGCAGCTGCCCCAGACTCTGCTGTCATTTCTCAATGGGAGCACAACCATTTTTTTAAAAGAGCTATTTTAGTTATAGGGTGCGTGGACTAGCTGGAGAGACAGAGAGACAGAAAGTGAAAAATCAACCCCCAGGGAGGTACCATGCTGCAATCCCTTCTCCTCCATCCTCCTCTCGCGATTTTGGGCGGGCAGGCATACACACACAGACCCAGCATGAGTTTAAGCTACTGGATCCAGCACTGGAACCACGATAAACTATGTGGGAGCCCAGTGACGTAGACATAACACCATCTGCTGGTCCACAAAGTGCAACTATTAAGTAGTACAAGTGAAAACATTCTATGCCCGCTAACCAGACTGCAGATGGCACCTGCTCTTCCCAAACCAAACTCGGTCAGAAGAACCACTGAACAGAACCTGTGGAACGCCGGGAAGGTCACTCATAGTGTCCTTGGAAAGCAACTCCCAGTCCTCAGAAAGGTTCTCTGCATCATGGAAGTGGACACATCCTCCTGCAGATCAGGCTGCTCAGGTTTGCTTTGCATCAGCCAGAATCCTTCTGGGTGCAAGAGACAGCAACCCAAGACGTACCACATCAAATGAAGAAAGACTACTATCTGGGCCCAGGGTGAAGAAGGCCAGTTTAAGGTGCAGCAGAACTGCAGCCATTTTGAAATTAAGAAAGGTCTCTATTGAGAACAATCTGACCAAGTGCTGAATCTCAGAAAGATCTGTTTAATGGTCAGATGAGGGACCAGCAGTTAGCATAATGGCTATGTCACTGGACTCCCACGTAGTCGACTGTGGTTCCAGTCTCGGACCCGGTGGCTTAAACTCACGCTGGGCGCATGTGCATGCATGCCCAAGATATTGAGAGGAGAATGGAGGAGAAGGGATTGTGGTGTGGCCATCTCCCCTGGGGGGTGATTTTTCGCTTTCTGTCTCTGTCTCTCTTTCTGGCGAGCGCATGCGCCCTATAGCAAAAACCCTTCCAAAAAAAGAAAAAAAAAAAAGAATGGTCAGATGAGAAACTAGGAAAGGATATTTGAAGGAACCAGGATAATTACTCAGGAGAAGGCAATAGGCTCTGATTGATAGTAGTGAGGAATGATTTACACCTGCTTGTTAGTTTATACCCATAAATACTGAGAACTTGTCTAACTTTTTGAGACAGTTTGATGGAGCTTGCTGCCTGTCTCCCTGGCACTGGTTATGGAATAAACTCCCTTCTTCTCTAGCCTCTGCTTCCCATTTCATTGACCCTGAGAGGCAGCAGCCAGAATTAGTTGGCTGGTAACAATGGGAGCTTATTCTCAGGCTTCTGTCACCTCCAGAGTGGGCCAGAAGGAGCCTCAGGGATTCTCTCCCTGCTGGGGTCCCGCTAATACTTCTCATCTTTTCTGAGGCTGGGCTTGTCTTTGGTTCCTCCCTATTCACCAGCAGGGATAAATGCAAATCACCCTTTTGCTCCCAACATAAAATTCCCAGGGAAGCGCTCTCCTGGGCTCCACTTGTGTAAGGTGCTGAATTCTGGAGAAGTCACTTCACCAGAAAGGGGTGCACTAGGATTGATCACCTCTGGGGAAGTCGCTACCCTCAGCACGAGAAAATAGCTGCTCACCTTGTAACCACTTGGTAGGGGATGGGAAACACGCTTTCTGGAAGGAAAGGAGGTCCATCTGGACACATAAACCAGGGCTGTCATTACATACTAAAGGCCATCTCCTTTTTATACGGTTTTACTACATTAACTTGTAGCAATTTTCTCCCATTCATGGGCAAGGATCTACTCTCTTACAGAATAAGTCTCTAAGTTATTTAAAAGCCTTTGCATTCTTTCACTAGAACTAGATTATAAGCTATATGAGAACAAGCCAGGTTTTCAATATTGCTTATACCTATCTCTGAGGCATCTAAGTATGCCCGCTAACCAGACTGCAGATGGCACCTGCTCTTCCCAAACCAAACTCGGTCAGAAGAACCACTGAACAGAACCTGTGGAACGCCGGGAAGGTCACTCATAGTGTCCTTGGCAACCAACTCCCAGTCCTCAGAAAGGTTCTCTGCATCATGGAAGTGGACACATCCTCCTGCAGATCAGGCTGCTCAGGTTTGCTTTGCATCAGCCAGAATCCTTCTGGGTGCAAGAGACAGCAACCCAAGACGTACCACATCAAATGAAGAAAGACTACTATCTGGGCCCAGGGTGAAGAAGGCCAGTTTAAGGTGCAGCAGAACTGCAGCCATTTTGAAATTAAGAAAGGTCTCTATTGAGAACAATCTGACCAAGTGCTGAATCTCAGAAAGATCTGTTTAATGGTCAGATGAGGGACCAGCAGTTAGCATAATGGCTATGTCACTGGACTCCCACGTAGTCGACTGTGGTTCCAGTCTCGGACCCGGTGGCTTAAACTCACGCTGGGCGCATGTGCATGCATGCCCAAGATAGTGGTGTGGCCATCTCCCCTGGGGGGGGATTTTTCGCTTTCTGTCTCTGTCTCTCTTTCTGGCGAGCGCATGCGCCCTATAGCAAAAACCCTTCCAAAAAAAGAAAAAAAAAAAAGAATGGTCAGATGAGAAACTAGGAAAGGATATTTGAAGGAACCAGGATAATTACTCAGGAGAAGGCAATAGGCTCTGATTGATAGTAGTGAGGAATGATTTACACCTGCTTGTTAGTTTATACCCATAAATACTGAGAACTTGTCTAACTTTTTGAGACAGTTTGATGGAGCTTGCTGCCTGTCTCCCTGGCACTGGTTATGGAATAAACTCCCTTCTTCTCTAGCCTCTGCTTCCCATTTCATTGACCCTGAGAGGCAGCAGCCAGAATTAGTTGGCTGGTAACAATGGGAGCTTATTCTCAGGCTTCTGTCACCTCCAGAGTGGGCCAGAAGGAGCCTCAGGGATTCTCTCCCTGCTGGGGTCCCGCTAATACTTCTCATCTTTTCTGAGGCTGGGCTTGTCTTTGGTTCCTCCCTATTCACCAGCAGGGATAAATGCAAATCACCCTTTTGCTCCCAACATAAAATTCCCAGGGAAGCGCTCTCCTGGGCTCCACTTGTGTAAGGTGCTGAATTCTGGAGAAGTCACTTCACCAGAAAGGGGTGCACTAGGATTGATCACCTCTGGGGAAGTCGCTACCCTCAGCACGAGAAAATAGCTGCTCACCTTGTAACCACTTGGTAGGGGATGGGAAACACGCTTTCTGGAAGGAAAGGAGGTCCATCTGGACACATAAACCAGGGCTGTCATTACATACTAAAGGCCATCTCCTTTTTATACGGTTTTACTACATTAACTTGTAGCAATTTTCTCCCATTCATGGGCAAGGATCTACTCTCTTACAGAATAAGTCTCTAAGTTATTTAAAAGCCTTTGCATTCTTTCACTAGAACTAGATTATAAGCTATATGAGAACAAGCCAGGTTTTCAATATTGCTTATACCTATCTCTGAGGCATCTAAGTGCCCATTGCACAAAAATACTAAACCTCACACACACACACACACACACACACACACGAGCGTGTCTTTCTTTTCAGCACTTGGACTTATTATTATTATTTTGGAGAGGTTTTTGCAATAGGGCATGTGTACTCACCAGAGAGACAGAGAAACAGAAAGTAAGAAATCCACCTGGAGGTTGTTGCCATGCCGCAATCCCTTATCCTCCTTTCTCTTCCTGGGATTTTGGGCATGCGCACACAGGTGCCTGGCATGAGTTTCAAGCCACCAGGTCCAGGACTCAAACTGTGGTTGACCACGTAGGAGTCCAAGACCTTAACCTGCTGGCCCCTCAGCACTTGGACTTATTGCTCACATGGTCAGTGACAGTGCATTCTACACTCCCAATCCCAACGATAAAACTGATTGATTCCTTTTGCCATTTCTACCTCTACCACCACCTCTACTCCTCTAAATAGCTATCAATTTTATATTGAGAATGATATCTTACCCTTGTACAAATGATCTCATATCAAGAAAACCCATAATTTCATGCTATCGACTGAATAAGTGACCCAGAATGCAACTACAAGGGACCTCCAGTGAGTGTTTTTAAAACATAAGAGAATTATTACAAGGATACATTTCATTAAGAGCTTCTGATTTACCCATGATTGGTCCTTTGACCTGATCTCTGAGGTCAACGTGGTGCTTTGCTCTGAACTCACACCCAGACCCCTCTTTTTCTTTTTCTTTTTTTTTTTTTTTTTTTTTTAATTTGGTTTTGATTTGTCTCTTTTAATGAAAGGTGGAGGGGCAGCAGGTGCCATAGTGGTCAGGTGCTGTCAGATTTTGACAAATCAAAACCTGAGTCTTAACAGACCCTTACGGATTTAACACAAAGGAACCTTAGTTGCTTCTTTAACTCAATACAGTAAAGCACAATACACTAGATACCTAAAAAGGACGTGTAATGGCAGCTGGCTGTGTGACGTTTAATTAAACTGTTGATTTTAGCAGAGTCCTAGGGAGTTAACATGTCACCTACATTAGCGTCTTGACAGATGAAGTTTGCTTCTGCAGAGAGAGAGGAGCTGGGTATAAGAGGATAACTGAAGGCAAGTGATGGAGTAAAGGCCATCTCCGAGGAGAGGCGGGCTGTCTGTCTGGAGCCCGGTGCTGTCCTGGAGTTGCTGTGCTGCTCCCATACTAGGTCCACACTCACAGGGCAGGTGCTGTTGGCAATCTGCCCCGGGAGCCATTCCTTCCCCTAACCCATTATCCCACTGAGTTCCCCTTTCCTTATTTATTTATTTTTTTAAAGAGAGATTTTTTGCTGTAGGGTATGTGCTCACCAGAGAGACAGAAAGCAAGAAATCACCTCTCCCCCCCCAGGGGGAATGGCCTCCATTCTCCACTCAGGATCTTGGGCACGCAGGCACATGAGCCCAGCATGAGTTTTAAGCTGCCGGGTCCAGGATTCAAACTGTGTTCAACTACATGGGAATCTAGCGAAGTAACCATTACATCATCTGCTGGTCCCATCCCTTTCTTATGTTTTTCAATAATCTAAGGGTCTTCTAAAGGTTCATGAAAAATGTGTATTATGGAAAACTGCAAAACATTTTTGCACCAAAATAAACTTTAGTTCCATTTTTACAACTACTTTTGGAAGTCCTCTAGTACATTTTTCCCTCATCCTAGGCTAGAAATCTCAGAGTTAATCTTAATTGCTTTCTCACTATTATGTTCAGTCTCCAAATACCATCACGTTTTCCTCTGCATTTTTTTTTGATTTGTTGGTTTCAAGTTTGAGCCCTTCCCTGGAGGTGAAGGTTGTCGTCCGCATTCACTGTGCCACTTCCAATCCATTCCGCAGTGACTTCCAGATGTGGCTCCCTGCATGCAGCCTGGCAAGTGCCACCTTGCTGCTCAAATCTCTCAATGGTTTCCAATTGCTTTGGGAGGGGAGGGGATAAGCTTAAAAAAAAAACTCTGGTCCTCTCTGTCTGGTACCAACCCATAGCTCAGGGATTCCCCTTGTGACTTTTGCTAAATGAAGTCTGTTCATTGTTCTCCAAAATATCGCTAACTATATGACACAGCTCTCAAACGCCCAATTTCGTGGAGCAAAAATGACCCGACACCTGGTAGGAAGTAGGCAGTTGATGCACACACTCATGCCATACACAGACAGAACATCTTTCTTTTGTTGACTTGCAAAATTCTATCTTATGGCTTTATCTCTTTACATTTAAGCCTGTATCTCTTTACATTTGCATTCACAATCTTTTGCAATTTGCCAAGTCTCTCTAAAGAAAAAAAAATTCCCACTAGACCCATCTCCTCCCACAGACCCTACTCTTTCTTTCGTGTTTCTATTTCAGTTCATGGCGGTACCATGGGTCTACCGTGTTGTCAGAACAGAAACCTCAGAATCATCTTTAGTTCCAACTTCTCATCCTCATCACCGAGCGACCTGCACTGCTGCATAGCAACACAGCAAGGCCCCAGTTAAACTTTGACTGAAGGCCCACTGAGGGCTGTGGGTTGCGTAGTAGTCCCCCAAAGTCATGTTAAAGTCCTAGTCTCCAGTACCTCCACTGTGACCTTATCTGGGGACAGGGTCACCACAGGTGTGTGAAGGTATGACAGGTCAGCCTGGAGTGGGTGGGCCTCTCGTCCGAGATGACTGCTCCAGTCCTTATAGAAAGAACTGATTTGGGCAGAGACATGCACAGGGAGAACACGTGTGAAGATGGGCTCCGCTGTATGGCCACAAACCAACAGAAGTCGGGGAGAAGCCTGACCCATACCTTCCCTAGTGCCCTGGTGCCTTGGTCTCACAATCCTAGCCTATAGAACTGTGAGGGAACACATCTCCGACGTGTAAGCCACCCAGGTTCTGCTGCCTCGTTTGGCAGACCTGGCAAACTAACATACAAGGTACCCGTGTGTGAACACACTTCTCAGACGTAGTTGAGTAATGCTTGTGGGAACGACGGACTCGCCTAGAGCTAGAGTTTCGGGTAATTATTATTCCACTTTATAGCTGCAGATATGAAGGCTTAGGAAAATTAAGTACCCACTCCAAGACTGCCCAGATAATAAACAGCAGAAAAAACTGAAACATCTGTGCCTCTAAAGCCCAGGTACGTAACCACAGTACTCCTGGCCTCTCCTCACACCTTTCAGGTTGAGACAGAGTTGTACAGGAGCTTCACATAATTCCACTAAGCCACAGAATTTCTACTTGAGATATTCTATTTTTTTCTTTTTTTCAAGAGGATTTTTTTGCTATAGGGTGTGTGCGCTCGCCAGACCGACAGAGACAGAGAGACAGAGAGCGAGAAATCACCCTCCAGGGGGGATGGCCACGCCGCACTCCCTTCTCCTCCATTCTCCTCTCGGGATCTTGGGCATGCGTGCACACGCGCCCAGTGTGAGTTTAAGCCACCGGGTCCAGGACTCGAACAGCGGTTGACTACGTGGGAGTCCAGCGACATAGCCATTATGCTAACTGCTTGTCCTTACTTGAGATATTCTTTAAGGCGCTCCTTGGAAATAGGAACTTGGCTGTAATTCATTTTGTTTCAGATACAGTGACATTCATAATAAGGTCCCAAAGAGGGCCTTACTTTTATTTCATTTATCAAGTGTATTTAAAATAAAGTGATTCATAAAAACATAAACAAATTTAACATTCATGGCTGCACAGTTTTACTATTTCCTTTGTAATGCAAATATAGTATTGTCTTTAATAAAAGAAATGAAAATTACAGCATCACATAGTGCACAAATAATGAAAATCAAAATCTGAACACAATTTAAAGTTTACATATATTCATAACATGTAGTAAGCAACTGAACGAAAAAGCATTTAACAACCTAGAGATTTCTTTTTCTTTCTTTCTTTCTTTCTTTCTTTTTTTTTTTTTAGGTTTTTGCCATAGGGTGCATATGCTTGCCAGAGAGAGACAGGCAGAGACAATGAGAAGGAAAATGAGAAATCACTCGGGGTGTGGGGGGGTGTGGGGGTGTTGGCCATGCTTCAATTCCTTCTCCTTTATTCTCCTCTCAGGATTTTGGGCACACACACATACGCAGTGTGAGTTTCAAGCCACTGGAACTAACCACAGACAGCCACGTGGGAATCCATTACCTTAACCACCACACCACCTGCTGGCCCCCTTTGCTATTTCAAAGAGTGGGAGTAGGTAAACCAAAGAAGAGAACACAACTACCTTTTCTTTAAGCATTATCTACAGGCAAACACGACTCAAAGAAATGTGTCCTATGTTTTGTTTTGTTTTGTTTTCCCTAGAGCAGAGTTCTGAATTTTTCTATAAAATTTTTCTTGAAACAGAAGCAATAGTTGAACCAGCACAGCCTAGGGCTGGTCTATAGCAGCAGTTCTCAAAGTTTGGTCCCAACACCCCTGGATTCCTTGCGGGGAATCTGTAGTTAGGATATTTAGGTGATGATACTCAGATATTATTTACCCTTTCAAATCTGTTGACATTAGTGCTGAGGCTGCAAAAGCAATGGTGGATAAAACTGCTGGAGTCTGAGAATGAATTAAGCCAGTGACAACATCAAACAGGTCTTGTGGCCATTATAGTCCTGACTGTTTCACTCTTGCCAAAAAAAAAAAAAAAAAAAAAGTTCAAATTAAGAATGCCCTTGATTCAGCAGTAAAAATGACTAATTTTTATGAAATCCTTTGAATGCAAGCCTTTGTAAAATCCTGGGTAAGCAAACAGGAAAGACACACAAGGCATGTCTGCTTCATGGTGGTCCTCTCCTGTGTCAGCACTTGTGTGTTGAGTTGTGAAATGAACTAGCCTCTTTCTCATGGGGTACTCATTTTATTTGAAAGAAAGACTGATGGACAAACTATAGTTATTCAGTGTTGGGCATCTGTGTCTTTTTCTTGAAAGTGAACAATCTGAGCTTCTCATTTCAAGGAAAACAATTGATGGTATTGTTGCCACCAATGAAGTTCAAACTTTCATGCAGACGCAGAATGTTAGAAATCTCGGCTCCATGATCTTGAGCTTGAAAATTCTCTGGTACTTAAAGACTTTCTGATGTGACCATTGTTAAAATTAACAAATGCCACTTCAGAAAAATATAGTGCATAATTAAATACGTCCACATTTGAAGATCTGCAAGAAACTTATAACAATTTGGGTCACCATTGCAGATAATTCTAAAAGATCCATAGATGGTTCTTATTTTTTTAATTAATCAATTACTTTTGTGTTTCCTATACATTTTACTTCATTCCCCCCTTGATTCCCTCCCTCTCACCCTCCCCCATGCCCCCCTCCTCCCACACTGTCTCTAGTATCCACAGTTGCTCTCCACGCTTTACACCTCCGATATTTCCGTTTCTGCCAGAGTGCAGACATTTGGTATATATTTAGTGGGGACAAACAGTGCCTCTCTTTCATAGTTTGGCTTGCTTTGCTTAGCATTAAATCTTCCATATTTTTCCACTGTCTATCAAATGTCAGGGTCTCATCGTTTTTTATGACTGAGTAGTATTCTGTAGTGTATACATACATGCCACACTTTCTCAATCCATTCATCTGTTCGTGGACATTTGGGTTGGCTCCATGTCTTAGCTATTGTGAATAATACTGCAATAAACATGGATGTGCAAGTGTTTTTCCAACTCAGTGCCTTCCTATCCTTTGGGTAGGTACCAAGGAGTAGAATCACTGAGTCATATGGTAGTTCTATTTGTAGGTCTTTGAGGAATCTTTCTACTGCTCTCCACAACGGCTAGACAAATTCACATTCCCACCAACAGTGTAAGAGAGTTCCCTTTTCACCACAGCCTTTCCAGTCAAGGTCCATTAAAGACAGAGCAAAAACTCTTAAAAAAAAAAAAAAAAAAGAATGTAAGGGGAGATCCAGAGACAAAAAAGTTCAGGACCTCAATCCTACAGGGTTTGAGTGGGAGCAGTGGGGATGAGTAAATGATGGACAAAGTATGCATGAGTTTGGATTTTACCCCGGGTGCAAACATTTCAGCCATCACTGCCTACCTAATTTCAAAGGGATCACATTTTTAGTTATTTTCACCTCAAAATGCATAGTGATAATGAGACCAAATGAATACCGACCTCCTAATGTTAAAACACCAGTCAGTACCTTCGACATGGGGGGGCTAAAGCACAGCCTCTTGCGTCCCCAAGTTGGGAGGTCTGCGTAAGCAGCTGTGCTCCGAACCTGCATCCAGACACCAGCCTCCTCTGCCTTACCATAATGAGGGTAATTTGTCAATTATGACGAAATCCTCAGGAAGTAAAAGGCCACCACGTTTCATAGCTAGATGCTAAAACTTGGAAATGAATGTGCTCATCTGAATAGTAAATTTTCTTTTCTCCTAAACGGTTTATACTTTGTTTTAAAAATGCCTGTATAATTGGATTGTCTCTCATTTAGTTATGCCTCTGAGTGCACCAGTTCTATTAGTTCTACATCTCCGGTTTCTGGCGATTGTATCTACAGACACGCTCCTGAAGGGAGTGTTTAAATCACTCACACATCTCCTGTTTGCACAGTCAGTATAGACATGTGGGTTGGAGCATGGGCTCAAATGACGAAGGTGAGGCTGAGCAGGTTGTCTGTAGGCCTGTTTCCTCATCTATGAAATGAGGCTAGTGATAATACTTTAGAAGATTTTATAAGAATAAAAATGTGGGGTTAGGAGGTGGCATGGTGGTTAAGGGTGCTGGACTCTCACATGGCCAAATGTGGTTTGAGTTCTGGACTTGGTGGCTTGCTTTCTCACTTTCCCTCTCTCTTTCTCTTACTCTGTCCTTCTCTGGTAAAATTTAAACAAAAATAAATAAAAGTTAAATAAAATAATTATTAAAAAAAGAATTAAAATGCACTTTCATTGGTAAACACAACATCTGTTATTTATCATATAATGCAGTAGATAAATATATTTTCTTGGGTCATCTTTTAATTTCCAGTGTACAGAAACTCTTGTGCAATAAATGTATAAAGTAACCTCTGGATTTAAGAAGACTCTCTTTAGTGAGCTATTGTATTAGACAATGAAATGACGGTGACACAGATCTGTAAACTCCTTAGATTTTCTTCCTACTTGCCTCTTTTTTTCTTTTTGCTATAGGGAGGATGCAGTCACCAAAGAGAGGCAGAAAGAGACGGAGAGAGAGGGAAAGTGAGAAACCACTTCTTAGGGGGAATGGCCACACTACAATACCTTCTCCATTCTCCTCTTGGGATTTCAGCAGGCATGCACACGTGGCTGTCATGTTTTTCAATCTGCTGTGTCCAAGACTCTAACTGTGCACTCAGCCAAGTGGAACCAGGGTCTTAACCTGCACATCACTGCTGGCCTTTTGCCTCTATTTTGTTCACCGACCAGTTCTTAGGATTTCGACTGACTTTTCTGTACTGTTTTGTCTAAGTTTATCACTTTGATGTTCAACTTGTGGAGGATTAGCTCTATTATGTATTTATCATACGCAAGCATATGCCAGACTCTCTTCAAATATATTATGGAACAAGCTGAGCCCTTGAGACTGCCATCTCCATTTGGCAGCTGAAGAAAAGGAAGCTGAGCAAGGTGAAGTGTCTTGCCTGAAGTCACCAAGCTTGAAGTGGTAGAGTCGAGATAGAACTTGTGCTTTTTGACTCTCTATTTCACCCAAGCCCAGGAAGCACGCTTGCTGTGATGACACCTCTGTGATGACATGATCATCCCTGCTCCCACTTCTCATGGGCCTCCAGGGCTGTTTTACTCTAGGTGTTCCTCCTCTTCAGAGACACCTCTTAAGGAGCTATCATAACCCACCAGCAGAATCGTCAGTTGTCTAGGGTAGAAACGCCTATAATGGCCATGCTATCCCTCCCTTTTCTGAAACCTCCTCTGCTGAGATATGTCTGATCCTTCACTGAGGGTGCTTCTAGGATAAGGCCACTGAGGAGGCCAACTGCAAAGCCATGCCAGAATGCCAGGGGCCCTGGCCAGCTATGAAGAGACCCTGGCTTTGCAGAAGTGAGGTCTTGGACATTCAGGTTCCTTGAGTCTTGAAATAGTCTTGAGGCTGGTGTGAGAGCCAGCCAGAGTAAGAGCAGCAGTATGCCTTACTGCTCTAATGTACCTTGTAAAAATGATGCTGGTGTTTCCTAATGGATGGGGGTGAACATACATGTGATGCTTTTAAAAGAAAAAAATTCATCTCTCCTGGCTGTTGTAGTCCATTTTTACACACCTAAGTTTGATGATCATAAATTCACAGAGGTGTGGTCTCCAAGGGAACATGGACCTTCACACAGGAGAGATTTCAATTGTCCACATTCAGGACACCACAAATCCTGTGGTTAATACTTAGATCCTTTGAATGGGGAAACCAGGTAGGGTTTGTTGTTATTAGAAAAGGGATTCAATTTGGTCTCAGGAAGAGAGAGTAGGAAATGGAATGTGGACGGGGCCAATTCTGTCTCCAGGAGAAGGGAGAGGAGGCACCGGAAGTGCAGGGTGCATAAGAGACGGAAGGTTTAGGCAAAGAAGCTCTTCTGGGGGACTCTGGCCCTTGGTCATCCCTACTAACCTAGAGGTGCCCACTGCTCATGTCGTCACAGTCCTATGGATCTAACACACCTCTGCAGGGGCTCCATGTTCCCCAGGTTCTGCCACCTTCATTTCCCAGGGTGGAGGTCAGGCTTAACATTCCAGAGATCACAGATCCACCCTCCCCACCCAAAGTTTTCAGCTTCAGCAGAAAAAATGCAGGATGCACAACTAAGTTAGAATATCAGCTAAATAAGTTTTTAATGAAAGTATGTTCCGAGCAACATTTGGGACAAATTTATACTAAAGGTACATGAAGCACAAAGTTAACTGAACATTCAGTATTTCATCTGGCAACCCTGGCCCTTTCCACTCTCTGCCCTTCAGCTTCTATTCTGAACAGCCCCATCTTCCTGGTCAAGGGCACAGATTTTGGAAACTAGGAAGGGAAGATACCTTCATGCAATAGAGTCTATAGCACAATTTTTCTCAAGAATTAGAGAGCATGAAAGATGATGATGGGGAAAAGACAAAACACACCAAAATGGGAACAAACATCTTAGTAGAAGATCTTGCCCCACCTGCTTCCTTAGAATATCGTCCAGCAAACAGGGCTTTGATGAAGAAGCTGAAATGTACTAGGAGAAAACCTCAGCAGATTCTAAAGCATGTGGTTCTAAGATTATGTGGCCAGGTATGAAAGTTCATTCCTTGTGCTCCATAACTTAGACAGGTCCATGGAAGATCGAAGAGGAAGGTGCCCACCACCCTCACTAGGAGCAAGGGTTTATGTCATTATGTTTTTAAGTTTATTCATTTGACTTTTTCTTTCATTTCTCCCCTTAGACAGACAGGAAGAGAGACAGAGGTACAACACCCCTAAAGGGTCCTTGGGCTGCAATCCCCCAGCCAGCCCAAGTCACTAGTGTGCACCTGTGTGCCCAATATGCATATAAAGACCCTGGGACACTACTCAGGGCCTTCTCATGATACGAGCTGGCCCGTGTTTACAAAATTCAGGACGAACAGCTACGAATGGCTCGTTCATGCACTGACTTCCTCAGACTTCCTCCTACACTGCCATCTTTCTTTCTTTGGCTCCTCTAACACCCCAAATAATAAATCACAATTTTTCTCTCTGAAGTTTCAATGTGGTGAGAGAAGTTCCACTTCTAAATTCCTACTCTCAGTCAGCACTATAAGAAAGAATGGTTTGGAAGCAGATAGGGTGGGTAAAAATACATTTTTTATTTTAATCCTAAAATGCACACTTTTATATTAAAGTCATATACAATAGCTCTATAACAAGCACTGGAAACTCTATCCATTGTTACCCCTTCTGTCCCCAAGAAAAAAGACAGAATTTCATTCCTTGGTGACTCAGTTGCCCCAGACTTTCATCTTTACTGTGAAAATGGTGCCTCTCCGGGGACGTTCTGACCCCTCATTGCTGTTACTTTCTCTCCTGGGCTGTTTTCAGTTTGAATGACTGAGCTGCATCCCAAGGAACAGAAGGCAAGTCAAAGGGCTTGACTTAGGTGGAGACCCTAAGAAGGAGGCTAGACAACTGGGAGCTAGAGCCTCGAAACACTTGTAGCTGGGCTAGTGGATGATTGCTACGTCAGAAACCTGTGCTGAATTACTAGGTCACTGGAAAAGTCATGACGTGTTTTTCTATTGAAAAATACATCATAACTTTTCCGATGACCCAAGAGCTTTAATACGCTGGTGCTTCTGGCTTTTTCTTGTAATTAATTGATACCTACTTTCTGTAGTTTTGTATAAAATTCTCCCCCCATAGGTTGGCCCACTTCATTGGTTCTAAGCAGGATGGCTGAAGAGGAGAGATGATATTTCTCATGGTAGGGGATGCTCTTCTCAAGCTGGAAATGACAGTCTTTTCCAAGCCAAGGGAAGACCACAGGGACAAGGAGGAATTCAGAGAATCACAGAGATTGTCATTACTACAGAGATTTCCCATCCAAAGCCGATTCTTTCCTTGAGGGTCCTTGGGCTCTAAATTGCAGGGGTAAGTGCTTTGTTTAGCAAGGAAATCATTCTCTTACATCCCACAGTGCATTCCTTGTGCTACATAAGTTAGATAGGTCCATGGAAGAGAGAAGGGCAAGTGCCCACCCATGAACACTGGAAGTAGGATCAAGAATTGAGCTCACCACCTTAGACTGACTTAGACAAAGGCAGCAAAGGGAAAGCAGAGGCCTTCCTCAATGCTCTGACAAAACTCCTGCTCGGTCTCTTTCCAATGAGTCCATGAGTGCTGTGGAAGAAACCTTAATATATATAAAAAAGAAGAAGAAAACAAGCTTTGTGAAATGTAGCATGACAATAACCTGGTTACTTTTAAATTGGCCTTTCTCAGGCATGCCTGGGTTCTAGGCCCACATCCACTGCCCATGCAGGTCATCACCTTCTCCCACAGCAGGCTCAGCCCTCCTTAGTCCCTCCAGGCTGCTCTTAGGACATTTCTCATCCCCAGAGGTAGCCAGGCTTTTGCAGACCTAAAACTTGTACAATCATGCTGGATCCTTCTATACAAAATAGAAAAACAGAGTAGTCTTCCCCTTATCTGTGGTTTTGCTTTTCTTAATTACAGTATTTTCAGAGAGAGGGACCTCATTTGCATAGCTTTCATTACTCTATACTATTATAATTGTTTTATTTTATTATGATAGTCATTCAGCTCTTACTGTGTCTAATTCATAACTGAAATTTGATCATAGGTATGTACATATAGGAAAAGGCATAGAATACATAGGGTTCAGTACTATCCATGGCCCAGGTGTCTACTGGGGTAATCCCCACAGATGAGGAGGGGCTGCCATGCAAACACAAAATTAGATTTTTAAAGGGCTCGGTTCTTCTCTTCTCTTCTCTTCTCTTCTCTTCTCTTCTCTTCTCTTCTCTTCTCTTCTCTTCTCTTCTTTTTCCCCTAAGGTTTTTGCCATAGAGCTCATGCACTCACTAGAGACAGAGACAGAGGGTAAGAGAGAAATCACCCCCACCCCATCCCCGGGGAGGGGATGGCCACATTGCAATTCCTTCTCCTCCATTCTCCTCCCAGGATTTTGGGCATGCACGTACATGTGCCTGGTGTTATTTTCAGGCTACCAAGTACAAGATTCCAACCGCGGACAGCCATGTGGGAGTCCAGCACCTTAACTCCTATGCCAAATGTTGGACCCATTGGCTGTTTAAACTGAGAACAGGGACTGGGAAAAGTGGTGGAAGGAGAGTTCCTTTCAGGACCAGCTGTGCATCTTCCCAGTCCAGCCCTCATCTCAGGTGGCCTGTTCACTAGGTGATTTGTCACCATGTGCCTGAGCTCACCTCTGCTCTCAATGGGCACAATTGTCTTCTCCAAGCCACTGTGGTCAGAGATCAACTGACTTCTTTTCCCTCTCTTACAACATACTTCATGCACCCATCCTCTCTCCACCTGCTGGGCATCCACTAGCCCAAGTTCAGTGAGGGGAAGGGCTGAGCTTAAGCATCACTGTCTCCCTGTTGCTTGCAGCATTCCAGGCCTCAGTGTTTGCTGAAGGAATGAATGAGCGAGTCTCAGCCACTAGTCAGCAAGCTTAGGAACATGTCTGGATGCTCCTTTCAGAGCCAGTGGTTTAACACATGCAGATGTAGTTCTTACCACATACGAGGAACTGACCTGAACACATTGCCAATACTAACACCTTTCACCTTCACTTGCTGGGACAGGTGCTATTATTGTCACCTCCATGTGACAAAAGGGAACCTGGCATGCAGAGCATTTAGGTGGATCTCAGGCCACACGGTAAGGAAGCAACAGAGCCAGGGTGAACCACAACATCTGGCTCCCAGCCCTGGCTCTTTTTCTCCCCTTTCAAGTTTTTTGCTATAGGCCATGTACACTCACTAGAGAGAGACAAAGAGTGACAGAGAAGAAGGGAAACTGAGAAATCACCCACCAGGGGAGTGGTCACGCTGCAATCCCTTCTCCTCTGGGATTTTGGGCATGCACGTATATGTACCTGGCTTGTTTTTTCCAGGCTGCCCGGTCTGAGACTCTAATTGTGCAGTCAACCATGTGGGATCTAAGCTGTCTTAACCTCCATGCCACCTGTTGGCCCCTAACTGTGCTCTGCCTACTCTCTCCCTCTCTCCCCACTTCCAGTGCCTTAGGTGGGTCCACTCCTGCTTTCAGGCTAATATTGTATTAGCCTCTCAAATGATACCTTCTCCCTGTGTGACACCTTCCCTGCAGTCACTTTCCCAGACAGAGGTTCTATGTGCCTTCATTGGTACTGCCAGCTCTTGCGTGAATTGTCACGTCCTGGTGAATTGTTTCTACAGCTTGCCTATATTCAGCACCCTGTCTCCCACACTCCTACAAATGTGTCTGCTATGAGCTAGGTATAGACTTAGATCATCGGGGCATTATGGGAAACCAGCAAAGAGCACACATACCTCAATGCAGTTACAAATTAGGTAACATGTCAGGAAGAAAAGGTTAAGGATGCAGGAGGAAAGAACCTGAGTACTACAAATGTGCTTGTTCTGAGAAGACCTGAAAGCTGAGTAGGGCTGGCCAAATGAGAAAGGAGGAGGAGGGCCCAGGGCTGAGGGATGACCCCATGAAAGGCCTTGATGTGAAAAGAGGTTGGCTACTATTTGATTCAGCAATTCCACTTCTGGGTATCTACCCAAAGGACAGGAATACACTGAGTTGGAAAAACACTTGCACATCTATGTTCACTAAACATTATTCACAATTGCTAAGACATGGAGTCAACCTAAATGTCAAAGAACAGATGAATGGACTGAAAAAGTGTGGCACATATACTCTACAGAATACTACTCAGTCATAAAGAAACAATGAGACCCTGGCATTTGATAGAAAGTGGAAGAATATGGAAGATTTAATGCAAAGTGAAGCAAGACAGATTATGAAAGAGAGGCATTGTATGTCCCTACTTGACATAGACCAAATGTCTGCACTCTATGGCAGAAACTGAAATATTGGAAGGCATAAAAGCATGAACAGCAACTGTAAACACTAGAGATATTTTAGGAGCAAGGAATCAAAGGAGAAAATATTTAATGATTGTGTCAAATATAATCTATGCTCTATATTAGACAAAAATAAAAAGTTAAAATATGAAATAAAGGAGACTGGCCCCTTACAGGTGTTGAACAAGCACTGCACGGCTGGGTCACAACATTCCAGATGAAGGGTGACATGATGTGGGGATGAGAGGAAGGCTGGGCAGGGGCCAGCCCATGCAAGGTCTTAGAGGACATTTAGTGAAGACTTCAGACTTAATCTCAAATATGCTAGAAAGACAATGATGAATTTAAGCAGGTGGTGGCATTATGATTTCCACAAATGAAAATTTCATATTCTCTCAGCTATGAGAAGAATGGATGACAAGAGAGTGCAAACAGGAAATGTGGGGAAGCCAGCTGAGAGATTCCCACAGCAGGAGAGACAAGGCAGATGCCAGGTTACAGTAGTGACCAGAGAAGCAGCTGACCGTGAATGAATGGATTCAAGATACAGTTAGGGGATAGATCTGCGCAAACACTGTTCTTAACAAATGTCTGTTATGTGAAGTAAATAATGGTCCCTTTGCCTCAGTGATTCTTTTCTTCCTCATAAATTTGTTTCTAAAACAGAAGTCTGATGATACCATCCTATCTTGCAGGAAACATCCAGTTTCTCTTGAATGATAATCTCTAAAACCTCAACAATCTCATCTGCACCAACCAAGCCATGGTTCTTTCTGGAACATTCATGGAATAGATTCTTCATGCCACCTCTGATTATCCGTCTTCCATGCCTATGGAATATATTTTCCTCCCTCTTTGCCTCCAAATGCTACTAAACCTTCAAGACTTGATTGAAAGCTCCATTCTGTAGCCTTCCTGACATCCCAGTGTGAATTATCTGCTCTCTCTCTCTTTGCTTCACTTGTAGATCTTGTTAAATCTATAAATTAAGTCAGTAAATCATTGAAACCAATCCAATATAATTAATCAATCAGTATGATTATATAGTGTATATAGTATTATGTCCCCTCTTTTCTGCCTTCTCTTGTTTTTGCTTTGTTTTGCAATAGATTAGAAATGGGAAGATGTTTCTATCAACATGTGTTAGAGCATCTTTTCAGAAGACTTAGGAAAATTGGTCACTGGGGCCAGCATGGGATGGATCCTGGGATAAATGTTTTCCTGTAGCCACTTTGAATTGAAAAGGTACTGGAATCATCATATCATCCCTTCAATTAAGAATCAAGTTATTTGTCACCCTGTTGCCTTGGAAACAAAAAGACTTTTGCTTTCTCAATCTGCTATCTTTTCAAAACTCACAGGTTGACCGTGGGCACTGTTATGCAAGACCCAGCTATCTTTAAAATGTATGCTGTGCTTTTATCCACACACATGCATAGGAACTGTGCAGCTTTGATCTTTCTCCATGTTGCTGAGTCAAAATGCCAAAATGCTTCAAAGGTTTGGCTTGCATTGTGCCCAGTAAAAAGACACAGAGAAACAAGTTTGATCTTACATTCACACAATCCAGTCTTTTGTCCTTCATGATAACTCCCACATTCTACCTCAGAACAGAGGACTGCCACCTTCCCCGGAAAGAGGCTTCCCTTCTGCTCCAGGTGAATGCTTACCTCCACAGACTGGAGATGGAGCTGTCGCTAAGGCCCAGGGTGCACAATGAAGTGACTACTCTCCCTCAGAGAGCCCCTCCCCCCCAGGAGGTCAATGCTTGTTAAAGTAACCCAAAGCCTTTTGGCAAGTAACTTGGCAAGTAACCCAAAGCCTTTTCTCCCCCATTGAATTGTTTTCAGAGCCATTTATCAGTCCCCAAGGATAAATTAGTCTTTAGAGCTATATTAATTCTTTCCATATCCTACACCCAGAAAGGTTTCATCCCTTCTTTCTCTGTGTTTTTTACCCCCCCGCCCCCCGCCTTCTAACAATAGAGAGTCTGTGAGCATGGCAGAAAGAGAGGAGCACCCCTGTCAGGGTCCCATCACACAAACCCCCTTTCCCCAGTCCTCAAGCTCGCCAGGATCCCAAGCACCAGCCTGCATGCATAATGTGCTTTCCAGGGATCCAAATCCATGGCTGACATTATGGCCTCCAGCCTTGCAGGGCACTGTGGGAACACAATGCCACAGTGGCTGGGTCCTTTCTCTGCTTGAGTCAGTAACAAAGTGGGAGTAGATATGACTTTGTCCCCTCAATGACAGTCAAACCACAGAGACGTGTGTGTGCGCGTGCACACGCCTGTGTATGTGTGTGTGTTCATGCATGAGCATGGGGCACTGGGTACAGGGAAGAAGGGCTGACTGGGGAGAGCAACCTGGTGGAAGGAAAGCCTTACTGTCAGCAGGAGAAGCTCTGGTGAGGGCTGCCGTGTGATTCATTGTAAAAGCACTCTGGGGCCAAGGGCGAGAGAAGTTTCACTAGTTGAGCATGACTTATGTTTTTTTCATATGTTCTCACTAATAATCATTTCTACTGTATTTATTTACTGTCTATTTGGGGATCATTTTACTCACATTTTAACTGGCGCTCACTAAATAGTCTACAGAAAAAAAAATCACGGTTTTTATGAGAAAACATTAGTCTAATGACTTTAAAAAGTATGAATTATAGAACTTCCAGAATAAATGAAATGTATTACTTTTAAATACAAACATTCATTTCAGTGCTATCTATTAAAACCCCTGCTTTAATTACTACAGAGAAGTTGCATCATTGGATTTTGCTATGTGACTAGTTCATATATTGAAATCCTAACTCCCAAGGTGATCTCAGTAGGAGGCAGAGTGGCTGGAAAGTGACTGGGCCGTAAGGACAGAGCCCAGGTGAGTGGGCTTGGTTCCCTTCTAGAAAAGAGTCAGAGAGCTAGCCCCTTCTCTTCTGTTGTGCTAGAACCGAGTGAAAGACTGTCACAAATCAATGGGGTGGCCTTCACCAGACACTAAATGTGCTGGTGTCTTGATCCTGGACTTTCAGCCTGCAGAACCATGAGACACCAATTTCTGTTGTTTACATGCTATTTAGTCTACGGTCTCTTGTTACAGCAGCCCGAATGGACTGAGACAGTGTTTTAAACTGCATTTCTAAGCAACATCAGCCTTTGTTGAGATTACAATGACGTTTTTTAAAAAAACAAACTATGTAGGTATTGCATTTGCAAATAAGCTCTTAACTTACAATCTATTGGTTTAGAAGCAAAGTTTGGTAAACTTGTGTAAATTACCAGATAGTAATTATCTGCCTTCCCAGACAGTATCTCACAACTAGTCAGATCCGCTGCTGTGAAGGGCCGCAAAACAGCCACAGAGAACACACCAATGGATGAGAATGACAATAAGACTTAAAAAAAAAAAAAGAACAACAGACTGAAGGCACAATGTGGCCAGCCCTGATGGAGGGCAGGTAGGTCTACACCCTGCAAGGTTCAGTAACCACAAACTCAAAATTCGGAGTGGACTATACACAATGTGAAGTCTGGGTCAACTTGGAATATGTGTTCTGGTTTTAGTTTAAAAAATACATTCAGCCTCATTCAAGACAAAAGTAATCAGAAGCAATGGCTATCGAAGGAAATCCAGACAACACTTTTGCTTAAACCTTGCCATTCAGATATACCACAGTCTGTCTGGACCTGTCTTCATTGATTAGCAAATGTCTGAGTGCGTCCAACAGGCCAGGTCCTGGGGTAGGCAGGAGTCATAGAAATAAACCCCTATCGGAGTCACTGTGTCATGGAGTCCTCTGATCCCTGTGGCCTTGTCCTTATGACCCCGGAGTTGAGCACAGGCCTGGCACCTGGTAGGCTGACTGAGCGTGCTGGCATATCCTGCTTGACACATTTAAAGTGAAGCCTCATCTTCCCCGTGAACTTCACTTTGCCTTCTGCCTTCATAGCTTCTATTTATAACACTGTTTTCTACGGTTTAAAACTCCTAAGTCATCCTTTGTGACAGCTCATGGATCCATCCCTTCCCTCCGTCCTACACGGTAAAATCACTGTAATCTTCCTACAGCGAGCTCTGATTCTGTCAGTCCTCGTTCCTAACACCTGGGGAGTCGTCCTCTCCTTCCACGCTGTGGGAACCGTCCCCAGGGCCCAGGTCACCCCGTCCTCTCTGACTTTCCCCACGACTTGGCCCAGCAGGCTCTCCTTTCTCACCTCCTTGTGAGGACAACACTCACAAACACCTCAGACACACTGACTCCCCACACACTCAGCCCCTCACACATTCACTCCCACAGACCCCACAGCCTCACACATAAACTGACACTCCCTGACACACTGCCTTGCACACTCAGTCATGTACACCCTCACCTACACTCTTACACACTCCACTTCTTAAACAGTCACAATCCCCATAGACCCAGACACATGTACACTCACCCATACACTCACATAAACACACACATACACACACTCACACACTCCAAGCCAGCCACACCAGCCTTTCACACCTTCTTTGTGTTTCTGAAATTCATTTTTGCTTGGGCAGTTTGTCCTTTTGCAACATCATTGCCCTCAATGAAAATATCATTAAATCGCTGGAAACTCCACCCCTGCCAGGGAGCATGAGGGCTGACAGCACTGGCGGCCACTGCGATGCTGACCACAGCCCACCCAGCAGGTGCAGACCGCACACTGCTCATCTGGGTGTGGGAAGGCGGCTGTCTCCCTTTTTCTCCCTCCAAGCTCCCATGTGTTCAGAACTTCTACTGCCTGGACCTGACACTGCCCTCCACCCCCCCAGAGTCTAGTCGACTCTAACAGGCCTGTCAGTCTGCAAGTGTGTCACAATGAGGAAAGCACTCCTGCTGTTCAGGTTGTCCTCACTGCCCTCCTTCCTGCATCAGCGGGAAGCAGGGCCAAGGCCCACTAGTCTGAGCAGGTCCCCAGCCCTGGTGCACCTGCCCCAGGTGCTTGTGCTAAGGTCTTCAAAGGCCCCACAGCAAGGTCACCCCGCTCTCCACTTCTCGTCCCCAGATCCTCTTCCAAGCCTTTGATACCTGGGCCCTTCTGCAGAAGTCCTCGGAAACATCTAGAATTCCTGCTTGTGGCATGCAGGTTGAGGAGAAACGGAGGTGCTTCTGCCCCACCATGCCACACGGCTCCTGGGGTTGAATGCCCCCGAATTCCAAGGCAGAGCAGCCACCACTCCTTCCTGGGGCTCTGGTACCCCTGCACCTACCCGCCTGAATGAATCTAGTTGGTGGGCACTCCTTCCTGGGGCCCCACACAGCAGCTAACCATGGACTGGTTCCTCTGCATTTGCTGACTTCCTGGTTCCTGCTCGATCTCCTGGCTTCTTCCTAAATTCTGGGAATACACTCTTGGTCATTTCTGGATTCTTGCCTGCTCTCTTTATGGTCAGCATCCAAAATCTAGTCTGGGGATCCTGTAAGTCTTCTTCCTTCATCAATATCATGGACTGGCTTTTTTTTTTTTTTAAGAATTATTTATTTAGTTTTATTTATCATTATTATTATATTTTAATTTGCTACAAAGTGTGCAAACTCACCAGTGAGAGACAGGCAGAAAGAGGGAAAGTGAGAAAGCAAGCTGCCAGGTCCGGGATTCAAACCATGGTAGGCCATGTGGGAGTATAGTGTCGTAACCACCATGTCACTGCTGGCCTGTAGGCTGGCTTTTTTTTTAAGTCAAAGGATCTTGCTTTTTTACCAACATTGGCTAATCATTTTAAACTTTCTGTGTGAACTTCAAAGCTGAGCAATGAGCTTCTGGCTCCTGGTTCTCTCTTCCCTAAAGAAATGAATGTCGTGGCTATTGTGGAGTATAGGGGGGATAGGGAACACAGGGCTAGCTAGTGGGGATGCTGGAAAAAACAGAGGATGCTCAGTTAAAGTTGATTGTCAGAGAAATAATGAGGAATTTCTAGAGTATAAATAGTCTCTGAATATTGCAAGAAACATACTGTATTAAAAATTATTCATTCTTTTTCTGAAATTCAAATTTAATGGGATATAATGTATTTTAATCTGCTAACAAAAATAACTATTAATTACATTTCTCAGTTTTTGTATTAGGTGGTGCTGACATTAAGAGATCTAAATAAAAACAGGCCTCCCTAGTAGCTAAGGATTCACCAGGGATGAGACATATCAGTTTGATGTTTTCAAACCTGAGATCCTCGTCATACCACCTAGTGCCAGGAAAACTGGGGCAGATAAGGAGGTGATCCACACAACGCAAAGTATTCGAAAATGCAGCTCCTGCTATCATTTTCTTTGACTTGATGAGAGAGATTTATGCTATAGGGTACATGTGCTTGCCAGAAAGACAGGGAGATACAGGGAGATAGAAAGTGAGAAATCACCGTCCTAGGAAGAATGGCATGCCACAGTCTCTTCTCCTCCATTCTCCTCTTGGGATTTTGAGCATGTATGCACATGCACCCAGCGTGAGTTTTAAAATGCTGGGTCCGGGACTAGAACTGCGGTAAACTACGTGGGAGCCCAGTGATGTAACCATGATGCCATCTGCTGGTCCTGCTGTCATGTTATTAAAGATGACACAGTTTTAGAGACAGTGGAGGTGTTAAATTATTTTACATTTCACATCTGAAAATACGAATTTATAAATAATTCAGTACCGTTGGCCCCACTTTCCCCCTTTTCTGTTAACTGATTGTGTCATTTAGAGTTAACGTTGTCTGTACAGCCTAGTATAGTATGTAGACGACTATTGTTAATGCTACTTTATTGGAAACAATCGACGGTCTGGCATCACTTAACAACAGGGATATGTTCTGGGAAATACATCCTCAGAAGGTTTGGTGGTTGTGTGAACATCACAGATGTACTTACACAACCCTGGACGGTGTAGCCTGCTGCACACCTTGGCTACAGAGAGTGGGTCACCATCATTGATAGGGTGACCGTTATATGTGCAGTCCACTGTTGACCAAATTGTCATTATGCAGCGCCAACTGCATATAAACATATGTGGGTGTATTTTTAAGTTACACACACGATTTAGAGATTAATTTTTGTCACTGAGTAATAGAAATGTACAGCTTTTCAACTTTTCCTCTCTGTGGTTCTGAGAGCTAGTTTATTATGTGGAGTGTGGCGGAGTTACTGTTAGGAAAACTCCAGTTGTCAGCACTTCACCTCAGTGGCACAGTCACTGTGCTGGAGCAGGAGGCTTTCGCCTGAGCTCTGAGCATCGATGCTCAAACTTCCTAAGACGACTTGTACAAAAAATAGCAATGATGTTGGGTTGGAATATTCAGACATCTTATAGCCAGTGGATGGAAACTCACTTCAGGTAATACCCGGGGCAGTTACTACAAAGGACAACTTCTGGCCACCATCGACCTGGACTAATGTGTCTACAGACATCAAGCGGTAAAGGGCATTTATCCTTTTAATTATTTTTTTTCTCATTTTCCTTTATTTAGATCATGTTTATAAAGAAAACTTGGATGGGCCACAAGTAATTTAGAAGGACATCAATATCAGTAATGCTGATTTACTAAATTATACTTCTCATAGAAATACATACTATCTTACTCAGACAACTGACGGAAAGGCAAACCAAACGACTTAACAATTGTGGACTAACAAACTAATGCAAGATACAATTTTTACTTACAAAGCTGCCAAAGTTGTTTTTATTGTTTTGTTTTGTTTTTTTTTCTTGAGAGAGGTTTTTGCTATAGGGCATGTGTGATTGCCAGAGAGACAGGGAGAGAGAGAGAGAGACGGCAAGCAATAAATCACCCCCTAGGGGAAATGGCCATACCACAATCCTTTCTCTTCCATTTAATTTATAGTACTTTTTAAAAAGTTTATTTATTGAGAGAGAGTAACAAGCACCCTCAACACATTCTCACATGGCAATTCCCCAAGCCCTTCCCAGTTAGCAGACTTGTCAGCATGTGCATACACACGGCACATACAGGCCAGCCTGGGAACCAAGCTCTCATCGTCCGCATGGCTTCCAGCACTACAGACCTGTGTGTTACACCATATAGAACTCCTGCTGGGTCTTCACTACTTTTATTATCAATAAAGCTTCTACATGTAAATATAATCCTAGACCTCAACAAAAAGACTACAGCTAAGAAAAAAAAAAAAAGCCAATACAAATGAAACATCAAACCTCTGGAATATAATAATTAGATAAAATTTTTTAAAAGTTGAAAATCAGGATCAATGGTTACCATATTTTGAACACCTCCTAGCTGCCATGATTAGCTAAGTGCTTGAGAGGCATTATTTCCTTT
Organism: Tupaia belangeri chinensis; assembly: GCF_000334495.1. Classification (NCBI taxonomy): domain Eukaryota; kingdom Metazoa; phylum Chordata; class Mammalia; order Scandentia; family Tupaiidae; genus Tupaia; species Tupaia belangeri. The sequence continues at coordinate 1,611,244 of NW_006159558.1, read as the reverse complement.
GACACTTCAAAGAGCTCAATAAAGTAGGTACCATTCTTTTATCCCCATTTTACAGGTCAAGAAACCGAGGCCCAGTGAAATTTATTACCTAGCCCAGGCTCACACAGACAGTTAGCAGCAAACTGGGATTGGAGTTCAGTTTTACTCTAGACCCGCAGTCACAGTGGTTGTCTACCAAATCCTAAGTCCTCTCTTCACTGGTAACAGTATTCTGGAGGCTAATGCAGCACAGTCAGTTAGACAGGTGCTCCCGTGATACCCAGAAAACACACGAGGGAGGTGCCTTCCTGCATGATTTCCAATATTCAGTACTTTCCGTTTTGCCTTTTCCTGAAAATAAGCTTCAAAGCATCCATTGTGTTGAATTTGATCACCTTACGAGGCTTTATGCATCCCTGTATTGTACTTTGTCCACTTAAAGTATATTTTTTGAGCTAATTATAAGTTGAATTATCTTTTAATTTTGATTAAGTCCTTTTAGAGAAGAGAGTATCTTTTAGAGAAAAGATTTTCGAGTTCTAAATATAACCAAAAACTTATCGTTAGTTTTCATATGTGTAACGTACAGTTGTAAAGCATGGGTTCTTAACCTGGGGCTTCTAGGAACATGGAGAGGATTTCCCACCCTCCCATCACCCTGAAGTTGAGTGCAGAACTCTACAAGGGTATGGATTTTTGCAAAGGTGGAATTTGACAATACCCACAGCTTTCACCAGAATTTTCAAAAATTCCATGACCTTGAGTGTATTTTGATGTTTCTTTGTTTTGGAGCCTCTGCCATGCTGAGTAGAGTCCTGGAGTTAAGAGTTGGACCAAGTTCTCACACACCTGCCAGGAACACCTGTAGCACGTTCCGGGGGAACTCTCAGTCACCTGGTAGAATGTCAGGATTAAGACACATTACCACTGTCTTCTAAACTCGAAGAATCTAAGTTATTTCCTTGTTAACTGAAAAGAACCTCCAAGACACTGCTCCTACCACTGTTCCACTGTTCAGCTTCCCCTTAAAATCTGGCTCTCCCTACCAGCCTCAGTTCAGAGGCCAGCTGCAATCACTCCCCTTATCCCATGTCCTTCTATTACATGTATCTGGTGACAGTTGTGGCCTAGCTTGGTGACCTCTGACTTGTTGTCTGCTCTGCCCTGGATCCTGAAGGAAGCCGGCGGCCAATACTGAACATTGCTGATGGATCTCATTTTAATTTATGGCCACTCACTCAAGTGGGCTCTCAACCCGCCCAGCAGTTCTGCCTCATTCTCCATTCCATGCCCCCTCCCCTTCCTCATATGGTGGCCCCATACCTGCTCCTTGATCATTCAGGTCCCCAGGCCCCTTTCATGCATGACTGTGAACCTGAATTCTTTCTCAGTAAGAAAACAAAAGAAGTTGCTCTGTCTGCATGACACATAGGGTTAAAGACAGAAATTGTCACCTTTTCTTGGGACACCACGAATCCATTCCTTCTCTCATCTGTTAGAGACACAATTATCCCTTCTCTTTCTCACATGACCAGTTTTTACCTTTCTTCTGGGATGTTCCCATCAGTATAAAACATGCTGTGAAAACTCTGTCTGAGAGAACACGAAGCAAGCAAACCTAGGCATACAGTAGGTGTCCATTTGTTTTCTCTGCCTGCCTAAAGAAAAAAAATGTAGAAATGCCTGTCATTATCCCAACAATATACTGATAATGACACCCAACATCTATGGTCTCAGCCTGAGCCCGCACTGGTAACAGAAATGCAGAGCTGAAGAGAGGCGTTTACCTACAAACTTCAGTTCTGATGACTGTCTGGTCAAACGCAGGCCTGCAGCATGGCCCATGGAAGCACAGACGATGAGGATGTGTGCAGAGACCGCACCAGCTGCGGGCAACTCTTTCTCTTCTATCGCTGCCAGCTCTAGTGAGAACTGATCTCAGGAAATCTAAAACTCGCTGGGTCTCAGAAGACATTACTAATCTATTCAGGAGAGTGTGGCCTCCATGATGCAGTCCCCATGAGCCAATCACTGCCCACTAGGCCTCACCACCTCCCAACACTAAATTCCAAAACCTGAAAGTTTGGGAAACAAACCGACATCCAAACTATAACATGTATGTCATATGTTAAGCATTTTGCACATGTTAACCTAATTACTCCACTCAATAGCGCTATAAATTTTAATAATAAAAAGACTGTTACGATCCTTGTTTTATATTTGAGTAAAAACGTCAATAAGTAGTCTAAAGTTGCATCAACCAGGACTCAAAGGAGCTGGATTTGAATCAAGGAGACACATATAACTATGCTTTCTACTGGCTCTGATATATATATATTTTTTAAGATAGATTTTAGCTACAGGCATGTGTGCTTGCTGGGAAAACAGAAAGATACAGAGAGATAGGAAGCTAGAAATCACTCCCCAGGGTGGATGGCCAGGCCACAGTCCCTTCTATATTCTTCCCTCCAGATTTTGGGCATGCACGCACATGCATGAGTTTTAAGCCACTGGATCCAGGATTCAAACCACAGTCAACCATGTGGGAGTCCAAAACCGTAATCGTGCCATCTGCTGGTTCCCTCTCTCTAAATTTTATTGACACTTGATGTATACATTCCCTCACCCTCATACTCTGGTAAATCCATCAAACCAGGGTTTTTGTTTATTGTTTTTTAATCTTTGTCAGAGGGTGTGTGCACTCACCAGAAAGAGAAGGAAGGGAAAAACTCCCCTCGTGGGGTATAGCCATGCCACAATCCATTCTCCTCGGCTGCTCCTTCCTTTTAAGATTTTGGGCATGCACACACATGTCCAGCATGTTTCTCAAGCTGCGGTTCCAGGGCTCAAAATGTGCAGTCGGCCATGTGGGATGCAGCTTCCTGACCTATCGGGTCACAGGCTGGCTTAAATCAGGGTTTGAGTGCTCCACTCCCTGCATCGAATGCTGAAAAATATGCTGGCCAATTCTAAGTTCTCACATGCTGGTTTTCTCAGTAGCAACTGACACAGGGCTTCTCTTTCATCAGCAGCTTTCTTCACCTGCCTTCCAGGATGTGACATTGTCCTGGTTTTCCTCCTCCTCCGACGTACCACCTTAGTTTTCTCTGCCAAATCCTTCTCTCTTCAAAACCTTTGTAAGTTTGTTTAAATTTTATTTTTAAACTAAAATTTCTTTTTATTCATGGGAGAGAAAGGGAGAGGTATCCCCGATAGGGTCTCCCCACTGCGATTCACCCCCAGCCTCTGCCAGCCAGGATCACATGCAGGCGTGCACCTGGTACGTATAGGGAGGCCTGGAGACACAAGCCCGGGCCTTCGCAGGTAACCTGAGCATTGCTGAGCACTGCATCACCACTGCACCGCACAAATGGCACCTTCGTCAGCTCCCAGTGCTCTTGGGCATCACCTCCAGCTCACTAGGAGACTGAGGCGGTCTCATGGGATTTACACACTCTTGGTGCTAGTTCTCGGAACTCCAATCCCACCCTCCCATTTGTACAGAAAAAAGTGGATATGCTTTAGACTGCTTCCACATACTGCCTTTCAGCCTAAAACTTTCTTGGAATTGTCTATCTCAGGAAATAGAATCGCTGCTCTTCCCAGTCCCTTAGAACAAAACCACAGTAGTTGCATTGGCTTCCTTCTTTTTCCTAATACCCCAAATTCAGTTCATCAGCATATCATATGAGTTCCACCTCCAGTATATCCCAATTTGATGATATCTCATGACCACCCATTCTGCTATCTTAGTATAGCACCGGCTCATCTTCTAGTCTAGACAGCTGAGATGCCTCCCAGAGGGTGCCCCAGCCCCCACAGTCTATTTTCTCAAAAAGCCATAATGATCCTTTCAAAACACACTTCTGAATAAGGCCTCCCACACTCCCTAAACTTCTGATGCTCTGCCATCTAATTTATAATAAGCCTAGAGTCTTCACAATGACCTACAGGGCCCACTCTAGTCCTTTGCTAAATCCTCTGCCCACTGTCTTCCCAGTTTTCCAGGTCCCTGTCTATCCAGCCACGTGACATCCTTGCTCTAGTTCACACACACTAACATGCTTCCATTTCCTTCCAGTTCCAAGACCCTTCTCCAGGGACCAGCTGACGAGGGTCAGCTACCTCTGAGGTCTCCATTCAAATACCAGATCCACTAGGAAGCTTTCCCTGGCCACCTTTTTACTCTCCACCTCCTTAGATGGCTTCATTTTCTACAGAATATAATATGTACTTATAGTTGTATTCATTTGCGTATGTATCCATCCTCTGGCTACTACATAAGCACCAACGGAGTAGAAACTGTGTCTGTTTTCCAATACCTGGAACAGTGCCAGGGCCACTGCTAATGCTCACCAAGTATTTGTTGAATATAAAGTGTATGATTTCACTTAGAGATTTTAAAATAATACTCACGTGCGAAATAAATATTTGTAAATTGAAATGTGTATTTAGTGGATATACGATTTTAAATGATCCTGTGAAGTCATTTACAAAGTTCTTCTGTGCAGGAAACCATAGAATAATTCCATCGTTATATTTAAGTTTTCAAATTTAGGTTTTCTGCTGCTGATGGTAGAATATTTTAGTATACCACCGTTTACTCTGAAAGGATAGCATGTCTCCTGTTTCCACGGAGCTGTCAGGCCTGCTTCGCCAGGCTCTCAGATGGAGGCTCCATCCTCACACTCACTGACTTGGACTCTCAGAACGCGAATCACATCTGAAATGGACATGACGCCTAGTGGTCTGACCGTTCTGCAAGCAGTTTACTCTCCATCCCATTAGTCATGGGCATTGCTCAACTGCATCCAGCAGGCATAGTCTGCTCACAAGAGGAGCAAGCATCAGAAGGACATTCAGTCGGTGTTCAAATACAACATTTTACATAACGCTCTCCTTTTCTTAGTGTTTATAAGTTTAATTGACAAGTTTGGGCAGAAATAGAGTTGTTCTTTGGGAATACAAATATATTTCATATTTGCTCATGTAAGTAAAGCTGCTTAATTTTTTGCCTTTTCTCTTTCTACTAGGTTTGTTGTTGTTGTTGTTCATCTAAATATTGGTGCCCTCAAACAAACCAGCAACTCTGTAATGGTTTTAATAAACCTCTGTGGGTGAGGAAATAGTACAGAATACTAAACACTTAATCAGCTGTAGAGTTGAAAACAAAAAAAGTGTCTCAAAGCAAAACTATAAAAAAGGTCCTGTTTAATCTTCGGAAATTCTGAAAAGTGACATCAACTCCTAAGATTAAAGGAACAGAATTTAACATGGCTTGATGTAATCTATTTTTGAATTTGATAAACATGAAGCTGTTTTCAAAATCTTGTGCAATGTTATATTTCCTAAGTAGAAAATTCACAAACTTATCCCTTTTTTCCTCTATTAAATGCAGAGCTTAACAATGCATTCTAAAGATCAGTTTTATCATCTTTTGATTACATGTAATATAACACTAAAAAGGTAATGGGCCTATTTCCAAGCAAAAGAGAATTAAAACAGTTTGAGCTATCAGAAAACCTGACATGAAAATGGAGAATATTTTATAAAACACTGATTTTCCTATGTGATTTTACATGTGTGTTGCTGCCTGAAAAAGAATTTTAATTTTCCATTTCTGTCACTTTCAGATGTTATATGGATAAATAAGCTTAGTACGCAAGCTCCGTATCACACTCCACAGAACAACCATTGTCTGTGGAGGCCGGCCCAGCGATCTGGGTTCATCTCCACATTTTGCTAGGTGATGGTGCTGGCTCAACAAGGTCTGAAGGTTCAAACAACTGCCACCACACCAGGGACCAACAGCCCTGATTTGCTGCACTACGGCCTTCTCCATCACAACTGCACATATTGGTGTGCAGGAAAGCTCTACAGTCACTGTAAAAGCCATGCTAGGTTATGGCGTTATTAACACAGACTTTATTATTATGGTTATTCATGGTAGAGTGTGTGTGTGTATGTGTGTGTGTGTGTGTGTGTATGTGTGTGTGCATGTGATAAAGAGAGAGAGAGAGAGGCACTCCTCACAGGGTCGGGTCACACCATGATCCCCTACCTCCAGTCCTTCAGCCCACCAGATCAAGCCTACTCACACGCCAGGAGTGTCAGGGTATCTCAGGTTGACTAGGCAAGGGACTCGAACCTCAGCTGTCATGTGGAGTATGGCTTCTCTTGAGTAGCGCCTCATTGCTGTTCCATGGAGCCAGCTCAACCCCACACATAAAAATGTGAAGTTAGAATTGTGAGAAGGTCATGAAAAAAGGAAAATACTAGTTCACTGGGAAAGTCATGACACAGTTTTCTAGGCAAAATGCTTCATGACTTTCCCAAAGACTCGAATATGGTTGAAAGAGGACAGGAAATGCCCAAGGGGATAGATTGCCCTGTCTCAAAGAGAGTAGCAAAAAAAGACAATCCCCCCTTCCTCCCATCAGCAATGACAATGGCTCTTGTTTACTCTTCAATAGAGATTTTTGAAGATGAAATCTGGCTCTCAGCACTGATAATCCTTCTATGTCTATTCCAAAGGGAGCAGCTTCCTAAGCTCATCCCATCTCCTCACCCCTTGCAGCCATGATTCAAAGCATACGTGGACGGACATCGCGTGGACGGACATCTGATGACACCAGCTCCCAGGTCAAAGTCCTTCAGAACAAGACAAGTTAGGGAACCAGCAGTTAGCGTAATGGCTATGTCGCTGGACTCCCACGTAGTCGACCGCGGTTCATGTCCCGGACCCGGTGGCTTAAAACTCACGCCGGGCGCGTGTGCGTGCGTGCCCAAGATCCCGAGAGGAGAATGGAGGAGAAGGGATTGCGGCGTGACCATCCCCCCTGGGGGGTGATTTCTCACTTTCTGTCTCTATGTCTCTCTCTGTCTGTCTGGCGAGCGCACGCGCCCTACAGTGAAAATCTCTCCAAAAAAAAAAAAAAAGAACAAGACAAGTTGGAAACTGCACTCCTTGCAGTGCTTTCCTCCCTGCCCCCATTGGTGGTGTTGCACCTCCACTCCCCGGCACGTCTGCATCTTCCATGCTGGGCAACATCTGCTCCCCTGCCCCTGCTGTACTGTTCCTTTGCAAGAAACTCATTAAGACCTCACTTAGGAGCTAACAGCCTCTCTCCAGCCATCACATGCCCTTGGCTCTAGAAAGCCCTGCCTCTCCTGTCCACATGAATGGTACGGATCCCCTCAGCACTAGCACTGGCTTTTCATATCACCTGTTACAGACCGACACTGTAGACTTGTCACTTTCCCACAGACATCCCGGAGTTTCTTGAAAACTCATCCAGGTCATTTTACTGTGGCCACAGAGGTTCTGTGTTGACACAATGGAGCATAGTTACATAACAACATTATGTAATAAACACTTATGAATTGCCTCCCAGATCAGTAACATAAACACAGTACCCCACATAAGGGTTTTATTGAAGTGTCATTTCTGTATATATAAATAATCACAGCAAAGCTACCGTGCAGTGATTCTCATTTTCAATATCTTACGGAAATGCTCGACAGTAAGCATGTTGAGTGACTTATTTAATATATTTATTATATAACTGCTTTTCATTTTGACAGCTATAGGATAAAAAGTACTTTATTGCAAGTGAGAGATTTAGGAAAAGCATATGTATAGAACAAAACCTATATTGGGAGTCAAAATAAATTTCAACAGGAGTAAAGTGTTCTCCTTGAGCAGGTAACAGGGCTTTGTTTTTTTTTTTAATAAATACTTTGAAAAAGTTTGTTGTATACTTGGAGATATCTGCCCTAAAGGGAAGCTGCAGAGAAATTTGCGGAAGAAAATTTAGAGCTCAGAAGTCAAAAAGAAACATGGATTTTAGTCCGTGAACAGATGTGGCCATCTGTCAGCAATTTCTGTTTGTGGCATCGTTTATTTCAAGAGCACAGGAAGCAGAGGGTGTGCACTTGCCAGAGAGAGACAGAGATGGGGAGAATGGGAAGGAAAGGGAGAGAGCGCCTCCTATGGATGGTCATGCTGCAATCCCTTCCACTCCATTTCTCCCTTTGCTCAGGATTTTGGGCATATTTGTCAAGCTGTCAGGTTTGGGACTCAAACATCACAGTCGGTCATGCGGGATCTAACTCCCTTAACCATCTCGAGGACATGGTGCTGGCCCAAGGATATATTTTGTAAGTAATCGTAAGTTCATCTTTCATTGAAAGTTACCAAAGAAACTTTCCCTGCCATCCGCAATGATCATCAAAAGAAAGCAGCCCTCCACTCCTCTTAAGAACCTGGGAAGTAGCTGGGAGTATTTCCCTGGACTTCTCTTTGCCCAGTAGCAAAGAAACAAAATGGCGTCTATCCTAACAAGGTTGGGGGCACATCAGGTTACTGGCAGGATAGAACTCTGGCTTTCTCGAAAAGATGAAATGCCCAAGTCTTCCCAGACTCAGGGCAGTCTGCCATCGCTTCCACAGAGTGCCATTGACCGTGGAGAGGGGAACAGGATGGGAAAGGGGATAGTTGGCCCATTGTTTAAAAGGGATTCCAGACACCCTTATTTGCTGTGTATTAACTGAAAGAAACCATTTGTTTTGTGCTTAAAATGGTTTGCTTCTGAAATGTGCTAAGAAATGGGTGCTGATTTCTCAGAAAACTCAAGGCCAAGTTTAATTTTTCCAGCTTTCGACCAAACACATTATCCTTTTTTTCTAAAGAGTGAAAGCCTTAAATGGGAATCAAAGTCTGTAGCACAAGAACTAACCCTCTTTCCTGAACTGGTGTTTAAGAAGAGCTGAACTGGGCATTTCTTATTTCTGAGAAACTGGTTCAGAGGTCAAGCCTAATGGAACTCTTCAGAGGTTTCCCATTCCTTTGAGGCTCAGTGAAAGGCTTAGGCTTGACAGGATGGAATTTAGATTATGAACCATTCTCCGCTGTTAAAAGAATATCCATGTTTTTTCCCTTTAAAATAATCATACAGAGGGCCAGCCAGTGGTGTGGTGGTTACAGAGGCTCGACAGTAAGCATGTTGAGTGACTTATTTAATATATTTATTATATAACTGCTTTTCATTTTGACAGCTATAGGATAAAAAGTACTTTATTGCAAGTGAGAGATTTAGGAAAAGCATATGTATAGAACAAAACCTATATTGGGAGTCAAAATAAATTTCAACAGGAGTAAAGTGTTCTCCTTGAGCAGGTAACAGGGCTTTGTTTTTTTTTTTAATAAATACTTTGAAAAAGTTTGTTGTATACTTGGAGATATCTGCCCTAAAGGGAAGCTGCAGAGAAATTTGCGGAAGAAAATTTAGAGCTCAGAAGTCAAAAAGAAACATGGATTTTAGTCCGTGAACAGATGTGGCCATCTGTCAGCAATTTCTGTTTGTGGCATCGTTTATTTCAAGAGCACAGGAAGCAGAGGGTGTGCACTTGCCAGAGAGAGACAGAGATGGGGAGAATGGGAAGGAAAGGGAGAGAGCGCCTCCTATGGATGGTCATGCTGCAATCCCTTCCACTCCATTTCTCCCTTTGCTCAGGATTTTGGGCATATTTGTCAAGCTGTCAGGTTTGGGACTCAAACATCACAGTCGGTCATGCGGGATCTAACTCCCTTAACCATCTCGAGGACATGGTGCTGGCCCAAGGATATATTTTGTAAGTAATCGTAAGTTCATCTTTCATTGAAAGTTACCAAAGAAACTTTCCCTGCCATCCGCAATGATCATCAAAAGAAAGCAGCCCTCCACTCCTCTTAAGAACCTGGGAAGTAGCTGGGAGTATTTCCCTGGACTTCTCTTTGCCCAGTAGCAAAGAAACAAAATGGCGTCTATCCTAACAAGGTTGGGGGCACATCAGGTTACTGGCAGGATAGAACTCTGGCTTTCTCGAAAAGATGAAATGCCCAAGTCTTCCCAGACTCAGGGCAGTCTGCCATCGCTTCCACAGAGTGCCATTGACCGTGGAGAGGGGAACAGGATGGGAAAGGGGATAGTTGGCCCATTGTTTAAAAGGGATTCCAGACACCCTTATTTGCTGTGTATTAACTGAAAGAAACCATTTGTTTTGTGCTTAAAATGGTTTGCTTCTGAAATGTGCTAAGAAATGGGTGCTGATTTCTCAGAAAACTCAAGGCCAAGTTTAATTTTTCCAGCTTTCGACCAAACACATTATCCTTTTTTTCTAAAGAGTGAAAGCCTTAAATGGGAATCAAAGTCTGTAGCACAAGAACTAACCCTCTTTCCTGAACTGGTGTTTAAGAAGAGCTGAACTGGGCATTTCTTATTTCTGAGAAACTGGTTCAGAGGTCAAGCCTAATGGAACTCTTCAGAGGTTTCCCATTCCTTTGAGGCTCAGTGAAAGGCTTAGGCTTGACAGGATGGAATTTAGATTATGAACCATTCTCCGCTGTTAAAAGAATATCCATGTTTTTTCCCTTTAAAATAATCATACAGAGGGCCAGCCAGTGGTGTGGTGGTTACAGAGGCTGGATCCCACATAGCTGACTACACAGTTTAAGCCCTGGACCTGGAAGCTTTTAAAAGATGCTGGGTATGTATGCACATGCCCAAAAATCCCCAAAGAAAAAACAATGGAGGAGAAGGGATTGTAGAATGATCATTCCCCATAGAGGGGGGGATGCTTTCTCCATTCCCCAATTTTCTCCCTGTCTCTCTGTGGCAAGTGTACATACCCTCTGGAAAAAAAAAATTAGAACAGTAACCATATGTAGATCAAAAGACAGAGACTTGGTGGAACCAGCAGTTAGCGTAATAGATATGTCGCTGGACTCCCACGTAGTCAATCGCGGTTCGCATCCCGGACCCAGTGGCTTAAAATTCACATCGGGCGCATGTGCGTGCGTGCCCAAGATCCAGAGAGGAGAATGGAGGAGAAGGGATTGCGGCGTGGCCATCTCCCCTCGGGGGGCGGTGATTTCTCACTTTCTATCTCTCTCTGTCTGGCGAGCGCACGTGCCCTATAGCCAAAAGAAAAAAAAAAAGAAACCCAAAAAACACATACACAAAAAAACCTCTCCAAAAAAAAAAAAAGACAGAGACTTGGTGTTGCATTAAGACAACACATCCAGACACCCATCCCTACACATATCCTTCATTTCTGTGACCATAAAGCTTTTCCTAATAACATTTTCATTTGGATTGAATTATCATTATGAGTATTATTAGCATACAACTAATTGAAACCTATGTGATTATTAAAGCATATAAATTCTGATATGCAATTATGAACCATAAAACATAAGTTGTATTGCAAATGGGTCACTTACTAAGATGAACATAGGGTATTTAGAAATTAGGTTCTTCCCATGAGTGAATGTTATTTATTGTTCGAATTCAGTCCTTATCAATTGATTTTTATTTTTGGTTTTTACTGATAGAAGTTTAAGAAGCTTTGTTCAGGTAAATAAGCAACGGGCTCTGAAGTAGTGAGAGGTTGGCCTTTATTTCTGAAGAGGGTGCAGAGAAAGTTTGAAAGAGACCTGGAAAGGCCATTTGGGAAGAACAGGTAAATACTGGTAAGGATGAGCTTCCTGATACTGACTGCCAGCATCCCACTCCTCAACACAGTGTCACAACTATGTCCCTGGCCTAGAATTCTGGGGCTCAGCTCCCACTCTAACCCCTGAAAGCATCTCGATGGCAGGGCTGGACTTGCTGCTGCCTTCCAGGTATGTCTGCTTTCTGTGTCCTCCCTCACTGGGCTGATGTGCTGTATGCCTCCCCTCCAAAGCCATCTGCCCCTGAGAGCCTGAACCATGGTCAACCATTTGGGATCCAGTTCTCTTAACTACTAGGCTATATGGCTGGTCCAAGGGTAGCCTTAGACTGAGGGCTCTAAACTGCTCAAGGATGTGATGTGTAAGAAATGTTAAGGCCTTTTATTGATGAGGCAGAGGGAAAATGGTTGGGTAAGTCTGACTATAGATCAGAGCTTTTTTCCCTCCCCATAAGGCATATGCTCTTGCTGGAGAGAGACAGAGAGGAAAAGTGGGAAATCACCCCCTAGGAGGGATGGCCACACTTCAATTCCTTCTCCTCCATTCTTCTCTTGGGATTTTGGGCATGTACACACACGTGTCTGCGATGATTTTCAAGACACCAGATTCAGGACTCCAACCACGGCTGGCCATGTGGGAGTCCAGCACCTTAACCACCACACCAGCTGCTGGCCCCAGAGATCAGGGCTTCTTAAAGTTTAATGCTGAATGAATCGCCGTAGGGAATCTCGTGACAATGCAGATTCTGATGAGTAGGTCTGAGACACAGGGGCTGACATTCTTTCCTTCCTGTCTTCCTTCCATTACATGTTGAATTGACAAACAATAATTGTATATATCTGTGGGGCATGATGTGATGTTTGATACATGCATATACTGAGTGACGATCAAATCAAGGTCATTGCCTATCTATCTCCCTACAAGTTTGTCATTTCTGTGTAGTGAGAACAGCCCTAATCCTCTCTTTCAGTGACAGTGTTTAGGAGATGGAGTAATTACTATTACCTGCAGTTACCCTACTGAGCCACACACCACCAGAAGAGTAGTTACCAGAGTGTCGGGAGCCATGGGAGACGCTGGCTGAGGAGGAACAGCCTCTGGGTCCTGCCTTCCTGACAATCAGTTCTGAGCTGCAAGGTGAGGCCAAGCCATTCCCTGGGCTGTGCATCTCGTCCATCTGGAGGCGTGCATGCAGCACTCTGAGGAGCGCTCCCCTACTTGGTGGGGAACTCACACCATGCACCGCACTAGATGCTGATGAGCAACCCCCAGCACAAAGTGCCTCTGTCCACACTGGGGGACCTCAGGCTAGAAGGGGAAACCACTGGCTGAAGCTTATGAGAGCAGACTCAACGTAACTATTACACCAGGCTGACAGAGGTCAGGGAAGGCAGGTAAAGGCAAAGAATTAGGCTCTGGGCCAGTGTATGCAAGTTCTAGACTGTGAGTTCAGTTGTGAGCCGAGACAGGCTCAGTTGGAGACAAAAGAGACAGTTGGTGGAGGAGGGTGACTGGGAATCGGGAAGGGAAGGGATCATCTAAAACGTTTTTAAAATGTTTAATTTGTTAAAGAGAATACAGTGGAAACAATGTAAAGGTAAACATATCTTCAAAATCTATACTGCAATGTTTTGAAAAGCTAGTTTAAATTTTGTTGGTGATACTATTTTATATGAAATGTCCTGTGTTCTCAAGTTCAGATTTCCATAACTCTAGTACTGCAAAAGTCAAATGAGTCTTATGATGGCACAAGTAAGTCTAGAATAGAATTAAAAGCACACTTACAAGGTCCAACACAGTAACATCTTAATGTCATAGCTTGGTTTCGAACCCCTGCAATAAGCTGGAGTGAGTAGGCACTGCTTCATGAATGGATTCCTGC
>NW_006159558.1:1591251-1597858 GCF_000334495.1 Tupaia belangeri chinensis | reverse complement strand
GTGAGAGACTGAGTGAGCTCCAGCTCCTGTGAGTCGATGTTGACACTGTTACTAGTAGTGCTGGTGGAAATTGTCTAAGACTGCAGAAGCAGCAATCCAAACTTTAATGTGGACAGATGTCATCCGGGAGTCTTGTTAAAATATGACAAGGATGCAAAAAGTACGAGGCAGGGTCTGTGACTCTGCATTTGCCACCAGTGTTCGCATCCCAGGTCCACACTCTGGAGAACCAGGGTCTACAGAAGATGCTGAAAGTTTACGTTTCAGTCATTTCAGTGCTCATAATTTCTATTTTTTTTCCCCCCATTCTTCTCTTGGGACTTTGGGCATGCACACACACATGTCTGGCATGATTTTCAAGTCACTGGGTTCAGGATTCAAACTATGATCAGCCATGTGGGAGTCGAGGAATATAACTACTACCCTATTTGCTGCCTCCAGCATTAGTAACTTTTTAAAAGTACAATGATACAATATTGTCAAAATTCAAAATGTGATAGATGGACTACTTTATTTCGGTGACTTTAAGACCCAGGAATGAAATGGAAAAGACAGTGATTCTTATTTTGTAGAAATCACTGCATTCCCATTGTGGATATACCCAATTTTTCAAAGCATTAGTGGTTTATTATGTTAGGATTATTTATTCATATGTTAAATAATATATACAGAAAACTAATAAAACTATCTTTTTTTTCAAATCTCATTTTTTATAACCTAAACAAATCTTTGCAAATTTAGAGCGAGCAGATTAAAGTGTATGCATTTACTTGCTGTTCCGGTTTAGATAACAGTCTGCCCTAAAGGTTCACGTTTTAGAATCTGGACCCCAATCTAATCCAACTGGGAGGTGGTAGGGCCTGTGGGTGGTGACCGGATTGAAGAGGTATTGGTCTCATGGATGGAATGCTGCAGCGTCTCGAGAGACTGAGTGAGCTCCAACCTTCATGAGAAGGGTTAGTTCTCCTGGGAGCAATTTGTCATGGAAGGAAGATGGCTGCCCTCAGGCTGCTCCTTCTGCACAACAGTGCCATCCTCTCTGCTTCATCAGCTGGGCTGTGACACAGGCCTTTGGACTTTCCAGACCCCATAACTGTGAGTCAAATAAATCACTAACTTTTAAAAATTGCTCAGTTTGGTGTATGTCTTTTTTGTTTTTAAAGAATTATTTTAACTTTTATTTTTTATTTATTTATTTATTTTAATTTGATGGGGAGGCGGGGGAGGGAAAGTGAGAATGCAAGCTGCCATGACCGGGACTCAAACTATGGTCGGCCATGTGGGAGTCCAGCGCCCTTAACCACCATGCCACCTGCCAGCCCCAGTTTTGTGTTTTTCTGTTAGCAATGCAGTAATGGACTAATATACTTGGTGCATCTTGTTTTAAACATTAGACAAGATTTGGTTTCAGAAAAAGATTCATCTATGTGAGCAAAGTGACAGCCCAGCCAAATCACCTCCCTTTGATATTGTCAGAGTGACCATCACATTCCCAGCAGCCCTACTTTAAGGGCTCACATGCATAGACTTTTATAGAATTCTACCACTTCTAAATGTCACCAGGGTGCCCAGGACCCAAAGGCAGCTCTGCACAGGGTAAGTCCAAATGAGGCAGCCCCTGAGGGAGCTCTGCTCAGCCGTCTTGTCCTGAATCCTGACTCCTGGCTCCAAACGTAGCTGCCTGTATCAGTGGTCCCTATTTGAGTGACTTAAACAACAGAGGTGTATTTTCTCACAGTTCTGGAGGCTGGAAGTCTGAGGTCAGGGTTTGGTTTCTCCTGAAGTCGCTCCTTGGCATACAGATGACTGTTTTCTCACTGCGTGGCCTCGTCACTGTGCTCATCCCAGTTTAAACATTACTCTCCTTATAAGGATACTAGTTCTATTGGTTAGGGCCTACCTTAACACCTTCATGTTTCCTTAGTCAACCCTTTAAAGATCTTACCTCCAAGTACAGTCGAGATCTGTGGTACTGGGTGTTGGGAATTCAGCCCCTAACATCTCTCTTGAGCAAATCTGAAATCAAGGCACTGGAAAGTGACCACAGTGAGGAGAGAGGCAGAAAGGACAGGGTGGAATCCCTGTGCATAGCAGCCCTGGCCTTCAGAGCTAAAGGACAAGAAGGAGAGGAGAAGGGGGTCAGGGGGAAGCAGAGGAAATGGGGAGATGCACACAGAGGGGCTGAGACCCCCACACTGCCAGTCTCTGCCGAGGGGCCCAGTAAACACTTGCTTCTCAGCGTCATAGACCAAAGCAGCATTTGTGTCTAAGACCGTGTGCTGATTTTCAATGAGACCTGCCTGGCTGAGGCTGTTGAAACTGTTTCCTGTCTCTTTCACACCCTTCTGGACACTTACAACGGGCTCCTTTGACTGAGATAGCCAGGGTACATTTTCATTCCTTACAACTTGTAAGTGCTTGCTGCAGTGAATAAGCTAAGGATGCATGTGACAGTCAGGGCTCCAGCAGAGAGCATGGACTGGATGACAGGCACATCACATAAGCATGGTCATGAGGGTCCCCTACACGTGGCCTGATGTGCCTCTGTGGTCACGAAAGCAAAAGGACTAGGTAATTGAGCAGAAACTCCTTTCTTTTCTAAAAATGAAAATTTATAGTCATCAATGGTTCAAAGTTACACCACAGAACAGGTCCAGCCTCTGTGTGTGTGTCTGTATGCATGTGTGGACACACACTGCTTAGCACACACTATGTTGTGTTCCTAAAGGCTCCTTTTACAATATTAGCAATACTGTCTGTTACTTCAAACTCAATTCTGGTATATTGAAATCTGTTCATGTTTTAATCCTTTTCAAAACAAAGGACAGCAAACACACTGTACGAGATCCTGTAGGAACACTTTGGTTTACCCCAAAAATCCCATGCTTTGTATTTTCTTCTTTAATGTCAGAAGCACTTTCACTGCAGTATAGACACTAATTGCCACTTATCTTAATGAGTTCTTTTCTAATATAACAGAGCTTGGCTCAAAATACAGCAGACTTCCTTGTTAAGAAGAGTTAGGAACAGGAGTACCATCGGTTCCTGGGAGAAACGGATGCTTCTTTCCCCTGTTGCTTTCTTCGTGTTGGCTGAAAGTTCTCTGATTTGGGCTATGGGGGTGAGTAACTGTTTTCATCCTTCGTGTGAGGGAACAGGAACCCCAGCAGAGGTCATGATACAGAACTTCCAACTCTAAAAGCAAAAGGCACAGTAGAAATGCCTAGGCTGTTAGAAACAGAAATAGGCGGTGTCTGGCATAAGCGGCACTACGTGTAGTTTTTAATAAAAAGGATGTAGATCATTTTCTTTTTTTTTTTTCTTAAGATTTGCTACAGGGTGCATGCACTCATAAGAGAGAAACAGTGAGAAAGAAAGAGAGGAAAAGTGAGAAATCATCCCCCATGAAGGACAGCCACATCAGAATTCCTTCTCCTCCATTCTCCTCTCAGAAGTTTGGGCATAGAGACACATACACCCAGTGTGTTTTTCTTTACTTCTTTCTTCTTTTTAAAATAATTTTTAATTTAATTTTATTTATTTTTTCTTAATTTGTTATAAGCCACATGTGCTCATCAGAAAGAGAATGAGAGAGAGAGAGAGAGAGAGAAAGTAAGTCTTCAGGTTTGGAACTTGAACTGTGGTCAGCGTGTGGGAGTACAGTGCCTTAACCACCATGCCACCTACTGCCTCTCCCTAGCCCCCCACCCCGGGTGTTTTTCAAACCTCCCGGTCTGGAAGTCAAACTGCATACTTGGCTATGTGAGATCCAGCTGACTTAATCACCATACTACTGGTGGGTCTGTAATTGTCCTTTTGTGTTAGATTTATTTCACCTAGCATGATGTTTTTAACCTTCATCCTTGTAGTATGTATCAGAATCTCCTTCCTTCTCAAGGCTGCATAACATTTCATCAGATTTTATACCACATTTTGTTTATCCATTCTTCTATCAAAAGACATTTGGATTGTTTCAACACTTTGGCTTTTTTCTTTTCAACAAGAAAAGGGTAAAGGGAGTTTCACAGAAGAGATTGGAAGGAACAGTTGATAGCTTTGGTGTTCTCTCAGTCAGATTAGGCATAACAGACTATCACGCAACTTCATGACTGAAAACAATAATCATGATTTATTATCTCACAGTTTCTTTGTGCAGCATTTCAAGATGGAGAAAAGCAGGGACAATCATTTCTGCTCCACGGTGTTGGGAGCTTAGCTGGAAGACCCAAAGGTTATACTGACACTGGGGGATTTGCCTCAAAGGAGGCCCAGGTACATGGTAGATGGTTGGTTCCTCACCACACAGTTGCCTGAGCATCCTTATGATGCCGACCTGGCTTCCCTATGGCAGCAGCCTAGTGGTAACAGTACTGGTTCAGCGTGGGAAAGACAACATGAGGGGTAAACATTGGGAGGCCATATTGGAGACTTACTACCAAGACATTATTACTACTAGTTCTATATAGTATGCTAGGTACTGGGAGAGATTTTAGAAACAATACAATTTTGAATATGATCACTTTTTTGAAGAAATTGAAAATATTCAGAAGAAATGTTATAACTGTCATTCATTCAGCAAATACAAACACAAATCAAAATAGGCTCAGCTGTGGTGGTATGCTGCCTAGATGTGTTACTCTAAGGCTGAAGCCACATGGAAGAGATGGTTCAATTTCAGCCCACCCTAAAATAGGTGATGCGAGGTGGTGCACATCTGGAAGGTTGAGGTGGAAGGCTGTGACATGGGGAGACTCTGTCATGTCACAAACCTCTCTCTCTCATTAAAAACAAATCCACTTGCAGAAAAACTAAACTGGACCTCTATCTTTCACCATTAACAAAAATCAACTCAAAGTGGATCAAGGATCTAAACGTTAATATCTCAAACTATAAAACTACTGATGGAAAACACAGCCGAAACTCTTGGAGTTATCAGAGGAGGTAAAGACTTCTTATGTAAGACCCCTAAATCACAGGCAATGAACTCAGAAACAGACAAGTGGAGTGACATCAGCTTAAAAATCTTCTGCACAGCAAAAGAAACAATAATTACAGTGAGTAGACATCCTTTGGATAGGAGAATATATTTGCAAACTCTCCCTTGGATATGAGACTAAAAACCAAAATACACAAGGAACTCAAGCAGTTTCCTTGTAAAATAATAATGATAATAATAATCAATCCAGGGACCACCATACGGTGTAATGGTTACATCGCTGGACTCCCATGTAGTTGACTGTGGTTAGAGTCCTGGACCGGGTGTCTTGAAACTCATGCTGGCACCTGTGTATTCATGCCCAAAATCACAAGAAGAAAATGGAAAAGAAGGGATTGTGGCATGGGCATCCCCCAGGGGGGTGATTTCTCACTTTCTGTCTCTCTGTCTCTCAGACAAGCACATGCACCCTTTAGCAAAAGTTTCTAAAAAAAAAAAAAAATCCAACTAAAAGAGGGTAAATGAGCTGATGAGCTGAACACACAACTCTTCAAGAAAGACAATACGAACAGCCAAAAAGCATATGAAGAAATGCTTAACATCCCGTATTAGAAGGGAGAGGCAAGTCAAAACCACAATGAGATACCACAAATCCCACACAGAATGGCTAAGATTAAAAAATAATAATAATAAAGAATGATAAATGCTGGTGAAGTTGTAGTGAAAAAGGGAACTCTCCTACACTGTTGCTGGGAAAGCAAATTAGTATAGTCACTGTGGAGAGTAAGATGAGGGTTCCTCCAAGAACTACAAATAGAACTACCATACGATCCAGAAATTCCACTCCTGGGTATCTACCCAAAGGACAGGAATACACTCAGTCAGAAAAACACTTGAACATCTATGTTTACTGCAGCATTATTCACAATTGCTAAAACATGGAATTGAGTCAACTGTCCAAGAACAGATGAATAGATTAAAAAAGTGTGGCACATATACACTATGGAATACTACTCAGCCATAAATAACAATGAGACTCTGGTGTTTGATAGAAAGTGGATGAATAGGGATGATTTAATGTTAAGCAAAGCAAGTCAGACTATGAAAGAGAGGCATTGCATGTCCACACTTACTATACACTGAATGTCTGCACTCTATATTAGAAATCGAAAGATTGGAAGGCATAAAAGCATGTAAGCTTTTATGGATACCAGAGATAGTATGAGAAAAGGGTGAAGAATGGGATGAGGGGAGGGAGGAAATCAAGGGGGAAAAAAGAACCAAATGTTCAGTAGACAAAAATGTGGAAAATTATCTGTTGATGACTTCATATATGGTAATTTCTCTGACTGTGCTAGTAGTATAATCGTGTTTAGAAAATTCATTTTCAATATTGTAAAGATATACAGTGATTAAATGAAAAGAAAAAAAATTTTAAAACAAACAGCAAATATACACACACACATTCATAAAGTAAATAAATAAAAGGACAGGATTTCCTTTTCACATTCTGTGGGATACATGTGAGGATCTTAAACTACCTTCACATTATTCATTTGTTCAGAGAAGTGGCTGCTCTCCCCTGTGGCTTTTAAGTAAGTGGTTTCCAAAACTCTGTCTGTAAACCAATTCTGATTTTTTTCATGAAGGCCTTTTTTTTTTTTTTTTTTT
>NW_006159558.1:1579454-1590613 GCF_000334495.1 Tupaia belangeri chinensis | reverse complement strand
AAAAGCCTTTTTTTTTTTTTTTTTTTTTTTCAATAGAAAGCACTGTCCTATATTCTGTGGTTATTTCCTACCTGCCTTTTCTGTGTGTTCTGAAGTGGCAGGAGGCAATTCTTTGCAAAGTATTGATAGAAGACTGGCCACCCTATGACAGCATTCCACATATCTTTTGAGATATAACAAGTGTTTGAATTCCAAAAATGTCAGGGACCATTGGGCTAAATTTCAAAATCATGGAGAACCACTCTGGGTCTCACCATTGCGACCTTTGGTACAGAGCAGCTGTACAGAGCAGACCGTGGCCTGTACTTTAAGGGCTTCCTGCAAGGGTCCCAGTCCTCAGACCCACAGCATGGGCCTCATTTCCACAAAGAGCCCCGAACCGGTAGCTCATGGGCCATGCTCCATGATGAAATTTATACGATAGTCACACTAAATGAACAAAACATATATTGAAATGTCCTTAGAAAACCGAGAAGGTAAAACAAAGGAGAAAGGTGATGTCTCTGTCCTCTTGCCCCTCAGTGCCTTCAGTAGAGCACACTGTGAGAACAGCAGCACAAGCCAGGGGACTTCCCACTCAGCACCTGCCTCACTTTTTCTTCCTTCTGCTCCTTCTCTTCCTCCTCTCTTTACTTTCTCTCCTCTTTCTTCTGAGTATTTTTGTTTTGTTTTGTTTTGTTTTTTTAACAGAGATTTTTGCCACAGGGCGAGTGTGCTCACCAGAGAGACAGAAGGCGAGGGTGGGGGAGCTGGCGAGATAGCCATGCCGCAATCATGTCTCCTCCATTCTGTTCTTGGAATTTTGGGCACACACGCACACGCACTCTGCGTGAATTTTAAGCCACCAGGTTCAGGACTTGAACTGCAGTCGACGATGTGGGAGTCCAGCGATGTAATCATTTCATTATCTGCTGTTTTGTTTTGTTTTGTTTGTTTGTTTGTTTTTTTAATAGAGACTTCTGATCTTCTTAACAGAATCAAGTGGCTGCTAGAGCATACTTGGTCCAGCTACCCAGTTTAGGAGTTGACACAGGCTTCAGTGGACCTAGGAATTTCAGGTACTAGGCTTGTCTAACTCTAATGCACCATATGTAGTAGGATTTGGGTATAAAATGAATTCTTTCTTACTATAAAATGCTAAGTTTCTAATGATGTCAGAATCTCCAAATTAATGAGCACTACTAGCTGCAAAACGTCCCAAGAAGAAATTGAAATTAATTTCCATTAGTTGAGTACTGACAGTCAACCACAACCTACCATGTAAGACAATAACTGTTTTGAAGGCTCTATTTTTGTCCTCACTTAAATGTTCAAAGTCAGATGGTAAAGAAAACTGATGCAGGACATCAAGTCAAATGTCAGAATTGGTTCTTACTTGAAATGACCAAAGGGGATTTGAGATTTTCACTTGAGGTAGAGTACACCAGGAGGGCCTGGAGGATGTGCTCATTGAGATAGGCCAGAAATGAAACATGCTTCCCATAGTCACATAATTTTAAGAATAAGGAAGGGGAGTTCCAATTAGGAACTGGCCAAGACCTCTTAAAACAGACTTTGAACAGTGAAGAATTTCAAAAGATTGAACATAGCTTTTGAATGCCTATTAAATGCATAAACATGCAACCAGAAATCTGCTTCTCAAAAATTTCATAGCTACCCCTATTTCTATAAGGGAAATATCTCTCATTTTCATCTAACTTTATAAACTTATATTTTTTTGTTCTTAAGTTCCTATCAACATGATAACTCAGCAAAAACAAAAATTAATACTTTGTTATTATATCTTTTGGAGCATTAATAACCAGTGCTTATACAAATTTTGTAGCTTTTATCTATGCATAAATGTGTACAGAGCCAAGTAAATAGACAATATTGATGTGTGTGTGTACAAAATTGTCAGTTACCTATATGCCAACAGACCATGTGTATATCTATACACATAATTTAGATGTGTACATATGACATACATACACACATTCCACGTGCTCACTGAAGACAGAGAGGGAGAGATACGCACACACATACAATCTGCTTATGAGGCATTTATATATGCTACTTTCTTCAATAAAATCAAGTCTAGTGCTATCAGCCTTAACCCTAGAAGACAGTCTCTGAGGAACGATTGAGCAAATGAGACAATTTTTCACTGAAACTTTCTTGGTTTCACTTTCTCTGGTGAGGGCTACCCCCAACGGGTACCACCTTGAGTAGCAGAGGTGCTGGCTTCACTCAAGACTAGACTCATAAAATCTTCTTTGATTCTTTTAAATCCACTTCCCTGAATGCTGTAATTTAAACAATCAGACATTCAAGGGTACTGCAAAAAGCCTGTGGTAAAACGAAATTAGTGTGAGTTTATTTTGGTCCAGAATTTTTTAGAAGTCTATGTACACTTTTGGTTAATAATATGTATTTTCCATGAACTTTTTAAAGACTTTTGTAGCTGAGGAGTACACACATTTAAATCAATTGCATCAAATGGGAGCCTGTATTGGGATGTTTGGAAAGTCATGACACATTTTTGCATAGAAAAACATAGAAAAGTACATCATGACCTTCCCAACAACCTAATAGACTTTGGAGCTTTCTCCCTGGGTCTGCAGTTCTACTTTTACATAAGAGTCCAGGGAAAGCGACTGCCTTATTTAGTTCACAGCTTGTTTCCAAGGGGCACCTTTTAAAACATTCATATGTCCTTTGTGCTCTTAAACTTTCTAATCATTTCTTTTAAATGAGGATGAAAAAAGAGATTTCCTTCACTGGTCTCCTGGAGTCTTCCTTCTCATTTGTAGTCTCAGCTATCTGCTTCATTACAAGATGGTTCAAGCAATGACTTCACCTGCAAGAGACATCTCTTTTACCAGTATAAGAATTTCCACTTGGGACCAGAAGATGGCAAAAAGATGGCTGGACTCCCACGAAGTCAACTGTGTTTTGAGACCCAGACTCAGTGACTTGAAAACTCATGGTGATCAACCATGGCTCGAATCTTAGACCCAACAGCTTGAAAGCTCACACTGGGCCTGTGTGCCTATGTGCCTAAGATCCCAAGATGAGAATGGAGGAGAAGGGTTGAGGCATGGCCATACTCCCAATGGAGTGATTTCTCCCTTTCTTGTTGTATTTTTCCCTCTCTCTGGCAAGCACATGTGCCCTATAGCAAAAATCTTTCTTAAAGAAAAAAAAAAAGAATTGCCACTTAATATACCAACTGTCTGCACTCCATAGTGGAAACTGAATGATTAAAGGATATAGAAGCATGGAAAATGGTTATGGATACTGGAGACAGTGTGGGAAGAGGGTGGAAGAAGGAGGAGAGGGAGAGGAAAGAAATCAAGGAGAAAAACAGAGAGGCAAGACATTTATGGGACACAGAAATGAATGATTATTGATGATAGATAGCATGTATAGTTATCTTCAACTGGACTGGTGTGAAGTGTATTCATGTTGGGTAAAATCACTTTACAAGCTAAGTGATGTATAGGGTTTGAATGCATAAAATAATAAATCAAAATTAAAAAAAGAAATCCCATAGATAACATACATACATCAAACACATAAACCTGGTTATCTAAGAGAAGATAGAAATTAACCATGAAGCAGGAAGTAACAGGAATTAACTTAACAGTTGAAGTTAAATACTTAAAACATAACACTACCATTGAAGAATATTTGTTTTGCTTGAGAATTCAATATACTACTCCTTTAAACTATCAATAACAGCTACGTTTTAAATTTGCTAGAGGGTATATGCACTTGTAAGAGAGAGAAGAGAAAGAAAATACTCCCCTGATGGGAAAGGGTCATGCCACAATCCCTTTTCCATTTATTCCTTCAGAATTTTGGGGCACACATGCCCAGGTGCCTGGGTTATTTTTCAAGCCATGGAGTTGAGGACTCAAATTGTGCAGCTGGCCATGAGGATCCAGCCACCTTAACCACCATCCCATTGGCTGGCATCTGGCAGCTACTTTTATTTTTATGTATTATCACTGGAATTAGTATTATTAAGGATCTTAAAATTAAGACTAAGGGTTCATAGAGTTCTGACTTCTATTAATCCAAAAATACCTTTGATACTGGATGATATCATCAGACTTTAGACTCTCCTGTAAGCCTATATGGTAAAGATTTTATGATAATTTAATTATTAAATGAGACTTCCTGCTTTGAATTGAGGAAAAGACAGTATCTGCTTCTAGAATAGGATATGAAGGTACCATTAGGTAGAGAGGTTAAAAGAATATTCTGGAAAGACAGTACATGATAGATCTAGTTTTAAATCCTTAAGGATATAAGCTTGTGACCAGGGACATCTCCATTCCTGGTTTCGGAATGGAGATCAAACATGATGAACAGTGACGTCCTGAGTGGATGTGGGCCAGCTCTGGCCATGTCTTGACAAAGCATCATGGAGATCAAGTATGTGCACCTTTCAAGTCTTCAAACGATGAGGAGCAGTGGCTGCAGTAATTAGACTGGACAACACATTAAGACCCAGATAAGATAACTATAGTATCAACTAATGAAATCACCTCACAGGAACTGAAGATAAACCCCTTCATTAAAGTTAAAAAGAAAATGAAAATTTAAGGTAAGGCTAATTGATTTGTAGGTTTGAGGGAGCCACATGTGAAAAGAGTTGGCATTATGTCTGACTGTATGGTTCCCATTGGTATCAGAATCCACAGGAGTTAGAAGTACAGATTTGGGTTCCAATTCTAGCCCTCTAAGCCCCAGTTTCCCCAAACGTAAAACAGACATGTCATGTCATATGGGTTTGGGGTAATTAAAATGTTGAATACAAAAAGTTTAGCACTGAGCACAGAACCCGTTAATGAATTTTTATTATTATCTTTATTATTATAAACATTGTTGTTATCTTTTTTTTTTTTGGAGAGGGTTTTGCTATAGGGCGCATGTGCTCGCCAGACAGAGAGAGACAGAGAGACAGAAAGTCAGAAATCACCCCCCAGGGGGGATGGCCATGCCACAATTCCTTCTCCTCCATTCTCCTCTCGGGATCTTGGGCATGCACGCACACGCGCCCGGCGTGAGTTTAAACCACTGGGTCTGGGACTTGAACCGTGGTCGACTACGTGGGAGTTCAGCAACATAGCCATTACGCTAACTGCTGGTCCCCATTGTTGTTATCTTATTGTCAAGAAAACCTACAATGAACCCAGATGGCCACAAGGTAGCATTTGTTCTTCTACACTTGCTGACGGTATCTGAGGCAAAGTTGAGGGGAAGAAGGGCCACTGCAGGGCCAAGAAAGACAGCTTACGGAACGATGGCAACTGGCACTGGAACAGTGTCCTGGGCATTGACTGGAGCCATAATCACGGTCTTCCAAGCCATGCTCTGAAGAAGGGCTAAGCATATTCTCATGTGATTTCAAAGTCAGAGACACTATCAGGAAATGAACTTAATAGGGATGCAGATCTTGTAACAATTAATGTAGAAGGCATGAATTATTCAAAGGGAAAAAAATACTTCAAGAGATAGTGAGTGGCCATCGCTAGAGGAATTCCAAGACTGGAATGGGCACATGTTGAGATGGTATTAGCCTAATGGAATAAATGACCTCCAAGTGCTCTTCAAACTCTGAGGGCCTTTAAACTGTATAATCCTACATTTTTTCTCCTATGACATTTCCGCAGTTAAATAAATGATTGTCGAGCATTTGAAGTTAAAAGCAAACTTCCCAAAGATTCATCACCCAAGAGAACTGGGCTATAAAGAATATATGTGTTTTACTGCAAACACTTCAGCCAAGTTACTTCAGTTTCACAATAACTTAAGTTTACAATGATACTGCTTAAATTTTAATCTAAAAATATTCTTTAAATCTTCACCTTTAGAAAGCATTTTTATGGTATATTTTGTTTCTGAGCATTCAATTCACTATACGGTGTGTGTGTATGTGTTTGTGTGTGTAGTTTTATGTGTAGGTAAGCAATGAAAAAAACATTTTATTAAAGCTAAAACTGCCTTTCTTGAAATTAAAAAAATATTAAAATATTTTAATGACTGCAGTAAACTATATAACCTCAGCTAAGTGCTATTTTATAGTATATTCATTCTACTCAGTTTCATGCCTAAAGTCAAACATTTTTCTCACAGTTTCATGCCTAAAGTCAAACATTTGTTCACAGATATATATATATCAGCTGAACTTGCTATTGAAAATAGTTAGATCAATTAAGATATTTTATGAATCAATAAAATATGGGGGAAAAAGGAAAAAAAGGAAGAAAGCAACTGCAGATGCCAGAGATAGTGTGGGAGGAGGGTAGAAAATGGCAAAGGGTGAGAAATAGGATATATATGTATGTACATATCTATATCCCATTTCTAAGAAATGGAAAATTATTCATTGATGATAACATGTATGACTAAGCCACTATAGAGTGCATTCTGGATGGGAAACTGCATTTTGTATGCTGTGATGATGTTCAGTGAATGAATGCAAAATAAATTAATTAATTAAAATTAATAAATAAATAAAGTTAAGTAAAGAACAAACAAAACATTTGGAAAACATCCTTTAATAAGGTTAACCTAATGATAAAATATTTATAGCAATATTATTTAATGAGAGCTCATAATATACCATCTAAAATAACTTTTAATCCTATCTCAAATAGATAAAATACAGTATAAATGTACAGCTAAGTCTTTACAAATGCATAGTTTTATATTATTGGTCAAATATTGCAACTTGAAAGAAATCCTCATGTGGTACAAGCCCAAGAGCGCCAATTGAAAATGCAGTTGCTAATTGGGACCCTAAATCAGTATTAAAAATGCCTTAGGATGCATTTCTCTGTTATGATGAACAACGAAACGAGTTTTATTGTAAGTCACATTTACAATAAGTGACATTCTTTTAGCACGTGTGGAAAATTACTTTTCAGAAAATCTACATAAAAGAATATAACATCCTGAAAAGGAATTAATCAAACATAATTAAAGGATGCCATGGGGCCTGCAGGTGGCATGGTAGTTAAGGTGCTGGACTGGCCACAGTTTCAGTCCTAGACCCAGTGGCTTGAAACTCAGAGAGTGCATGTGCATGCGTGCGTGCCCAAATTCCCAGGAGGGTTATGGAGGGGAAGAAACTACAGTATGGCTATCCCCCATGAAGGAAGAATTCTCACTTTCCCTCTCACTATCTCTCTTTCTATCTCTTAGGCGAGAGCACACACTCTATGGCAGAAACCTATAAAAAATGCTGCTAGTGTTACTGCTACTATTTCACATATTCAGTCTTTAAATTTCTTAGAACGTTTATTCTTCCATAGATAAGAATATTTATCCAATCTTTAGCACATTTTGGTGTATCAGTCCTACTTTCTATTTTTCTGGTGAGTTCATTAATTGGATTTTCAAAATAAGAATGCTATTTTGACTTATCTCTCTCAACATCCCTGGTACTTCTTTCATATAATTTTTCTATTTGACTTACATGTTTAAAAGAACAGTATATAGATCTCAGTATTAGGCATAGCACCCAAAAATGTATTAGATACATGAACAGTCCTTAAGAAATACACATCTTGGGGACCAGTAGTTGATGTAATGGCTATGTCGCTGGAATCCCACATAGTCGACTGCGGTTCCAGTCCTGGACCTGGTGGCTTAAACTCAGGCCGGGTGCGTGTGTGCCCAAGATCCCAAGATGAGAATGAAGGAGAAGGGATTATGGCATGGCCGTCCCTCTGGCAGGTGATTTCTTGCTTCCTGTCTCTCTGTCTCTGTCTTTCTGGCGAGCGCATGCACCCTATAGCAAAATCCTCTCCAAAAAAAAAGAAAGAAAGAAAGAAAGAAAGACAGACAGACAGACATGTTTACGGAAGACAACATATAATTATAAAATAAAAACGTCTTAGCAAATAAGACTGTAAAATGGATAAAACCTACTTTCTCAGGGACTGCTGACTTTAACAAGGAAACTGGATTTTACCAACTCTTTTGATGTCTATGCATTCTTTGTTGGAGTACCAGATGGGGCAGTCAAAAATAGAAAGACCAGCTCTTTGCCAGGACTCATGACTGAGTCAACCATCTACATGAAAACTCCATCCCTCCAAAGCCGACCCTTTTGTACCCTACGGCTTAGAGTAACTCAGAGCTCACAGAAGTATCTGGTTTCAGGTCTAATGTCTGAATTGAGGCAGTCCTGACTGCAAATTATTATATTAAGATATAGTATTTACTTGAAAAACGTCTCATGGACTAATATGAAAACTCCTTAGTATGTAAGAGAATGGTCTGCAATGAGTGGGCTAGGTATCAGAAAAGAAAGGAAAAGAAATAAAAAATACCCTCTGGAACACACATCCAATAAGCAATTCTCAGAGATGCTAAGCTACTCAGACAATGCACACACTTTGCTTCCTCCTGCCTGTCTCCTGCACACCGAGATGGTACTACCCTTCACTCACGCTGGGAAAAAAATCATGAAAGATAAAAATATGGTCTTTCTCCTTCCTTTTAGCTTTTGTGAAATAGCGCAAATGTTCATACCAACTCATGTAGATTCAACATGTGCTAAAATCGTGGATGCCAGCCTTTGTACCCACCTGGCAGTAACACGATCTCCAGGAATCATTTACCACTCTGATTCACTATGTATTTAAGGCACTAAATACGGCATATCAGTTTTCTCTCACAAAGGAGGATTACATCAAAGACGTGCATAAACATACTTTGAAAATTGTAATGGGCTATAAACATGTTTGTAACAGTAAAGAGGCTTACGTGGTCTGGTGTTTACTGATAAATAAAACTAACACATTTTCTTAAATATATGTATGGATAAAAGCTTTAGAGAAGTCCAAGGGCTGAAAAAGTTTAAACCATAAGCCATAATGCCAAAATAAATAATTCGAAGCCCTGGAAGTTAAACATAACCAACTCTAGCAGTATTCACACGGAAAAATTCACTATTCACAGGAAAATGCAAAACTCTTGTCTTAAAAGAAGTCTGGTATTTTGGACCTGAATTTTAGATTTGACGGGTCTCTTCATTAAATGAGGACACTTTGACATATCCCTTTATTTTAGGAAAACTTATAAGAAAGGTGTTATTGCACTTCACCCTTCATCCATTTAGCATGAGGCCAGGTTGCCAGTGCCTTCCATACGAAACCACAACTGGCTATACATCTGGTTCCGTCGGTTTCGTCCATGTGTCTGAGTTCAGGATGGTGAATTTTTCAGAATTCACACACATTTAAGGTCAATGCCCAGTATTTGTGGAAAAAGTAGTGAACTTGTAATTCATTTAGTGCTGATTTGCATATAAATTTAACCCATACAGGGAACCAGCAGTTAGCGTAATGGCTATGTCGCTGGACTCCCACGTAGTTGATGGCATTTCGCGTCCCGGACCCGGTGGCTTAAAACTCACACTAGGCGCGTGTGCGTGCATGCCTAAGATCCCGAGAGGAGAATGGAGGAGAAGGGATTGCGGCGTGACCATCCCCCCTGGGGGGTGATTTCTCGCTTTCTGTCTCTATGTCTCTCTCTGTCAGTCTGGCGAGCGCACGTGCCCTATAGCAAAAACCTCTAAAAAAAAAAAAAAATTAACCCATACAGAAGATTAGTAGCCAGTCTTATTCACTCTAACATTTCTTACTGGTGCTTCTCTTTTCTGGTTTACAGCAGGCACTCAATAAATATAAGTGACATAATCCATAACTCGAAAAGGTAAGAGCCGGGACAAGATATTGAAAGAAGGAGAAGGCTATAAAACTGACAGTAATATAAAATGGAAAGGATATGCCACTTAATAACATAAAATGCATTTAATACGCTGCATAAAATACAGAAGCCAGGCTGCTGCTAGAGAAACATTAAGTTTCTAATATGAAATTTTCTAATAAGGAAACTTAAAACCTCCCCATTAGAGATAAAAATGTTTATTCTCAATTTAAATATGTGTCAAATATAACCAATATCAATTCAATGATATGTTTTTCTATTCTAGTTTTTTCCAAGCATTTCCTCTTATTCTATTTCACATATTTTCATTAGCTTGTTTAAAAAATTTATTTGAAAATAGAGTGTTGGTGTATTTTCTGAAAGAAATTCTAGCCAAACAAACAGGAATACTAGTTAAAAATTTAGGGCAGATTTCAGGACCAAGACTATAGGCTCCTGGTGAGATTGAAACGCTACGTAAGCAGGACACTGAATTATAAGCACGAGTATATTTCCGATTTCTGATACTTAACAGCGAGCATTTATCACAATTCTCTTTTACAATGGAGGTTATACCAAATACAATATTTAGCCTGGCCCCTCTAATTGGGTTTGAATTGCACTAAAGTAGCAATTTCAAAGAACGCCATAAAATTATCCCATTCTTCCTTTTATACTTGTAAAAGTGATTTCTTATTGCAAAAGAATCCAAGCAAATACCTCAGTATGGTACATGGGATTTTAATGCACTATCCTAGAAAATTCCTTGAGCTAAATTACAAGCACGCTGGGTGTCATATCATGCCCTGCTGTAAGATACAATAGAAAACTGACATAGTTACAGTAGTTACTGACACATATACATGTGTATATATATATAAACAGATCTGTCTGTATATATGCATTTAATACACAGCATAAAATACAGAAGCCAGGCTATTGCTAGAGAAACATTGTAACTTTATCAGCCTAAATCCATTGGCTATGAGTAAAACATTATTTAACTTCAATTCCAACTTCAGAAAAAGGGCATCACAAAATCCCCTGCCACTCCTGGAAAAAAAAAGAAGTCAAAAAGAAACGCACCTCAATAATAACGATTTCTTCCATATATTCTGTCCCAGTTTTTACCACTCTCCAAACAACTTCATCCTGATGTTTATTTTCAGACATACAGCAATGAAGATAATATGGAATTTCCTAATTTTCAATGTTGAGTGTACCTTGGTAGGTGTTCCCCTTTGCACACCAATGAATAGAAATAGGCATGGTGAGAAAGCACACCTCCACGGAGACGATACAATACTCAGACAATGGCATTCCAAGTCCAATAGTGGAATCTCCAACCCTCAGCCTCCACTGCGAGAACTGGGCTCTCCCAGATCTTACCAAAGAGCTGAAACTCAAGCGCCTACACATGCTCTCATCGAAAGACCGTCTTTATTCAT
>NW_006159558.1:1573375-1579331 GCF_000334495.1 Tupaia belangeri chinensis | reverse complement strand
GCTGAACCACATAAGATACCAGAGATCCATCATAAATACCCACATTCAAAATCAAACAAGAGCATAACACCCGAGTCGAGCCAGCGCCTCCATGCCCCACTAGTGACACGAATGTGACTTTCTGATACGTGAAGAACCAGAAGGTAACGCAGCTCCATTACAAAGCCTCTTCGGACATCACAGGGGAAAGAGAAAGGTTTTTCACCCACCTGGGGTCCTTCTGGATGCTATCGATGGACGGGGATCTGGCCAGGGTGCCTTCGGGCGGGAGGGCAGGGCCGGACTTGCTGTACGGAGACTCAACGGAGGGACAATACTGCAGCTGTCGGTAGGGGTCCGCGTAGTTGGAGGCCGGGCCGGCGGCGTAGCTGGCCCTCTGGAAGGCAGCGGCGGCGGCGTTCTGGGGGCCATGCTGGCTGCCTGTGCGCTGCAAGGGGACGGAGTCGACACCAGGGGAGGATGGGGCTAGGACAGGAAAGTAGGGACAAAGTAAAAAATTGAGGACCTGCTCACAGAAACGGTTAACCAGGTCTAGGCATGGGGAAAATTACACACATAAAAAATAGGGGTTTGAAAAAATAGAAAAAAATTAATGCGTCATATGTGAAGCAATATATTCCATGTCAGCCTTATAATTAGCATGTTATTCAGAAATAAACCTTGCAGGTGTATGGGTGGGGGTGCACCTGTGGTGCAGGTAGTGCTTACCGACACCCAGGACAAGGTGTGTTCACCCGAAATAAACTCTGTGTGAAAGTAAAACCCAGGAGAACTATAGGGACTGATTTGCAAGGAAGCAAGGACGGTTCACTCTTCATTGCTCAAGCTGAGAAAATTCAAGATGTGCTCAAGTAATGTTACATTCCTTTATCGAAGGTATCAAACAAATGTAGGAATGCTGTTCATTTTCCTGATTAGAGAAAATAAGGGAAAGTGAGAGGAAGCCCATACGTGGGGTGGAGGTGAGACCTCCGTTTCCATAGTTGTACCAGAGTATGCAATGCTGCCTGTTCTAGATTCCGTAAGGTAACTCCCCAAAGAGTTCCCTATGTCTCTTTCCCAAGCAAAGCTGTCATGGGAACAACGAGGCTGGGTGAAGAGCAGATGCGTGGGCAGGAACCAACCTAACTGTGAGGCAGACAAAATAACGAGCTGAACTGCCTTTTCCCAAGTATCTGAGTCTTTGCGACAGGTCTGAACTGTGGTGAGATTTTTACACCAATTATGAACATCAGTTTGACTGTTTCCAGGCTGGATTTAGACTTTTTGTTTCCTTTCTAGATTCTTTTGGGGTTATTTCACATCATTATTTTCATCTGGTTCTCAAAAATACATGGCATCTAGATTGGTTCATATATATGAGGAGGTCTTCAAAAAGGTCATGGCAAACATATATTATGAACAAGTTTGGCATGGTCCAGCCCTCCAGCACAGTGGTTAAGCTCTGTGCAGAGGAAGCTGGATCCCACATGGTCAACTGAGGTTCGAATCCAGGCCCAGGCTTCAACAAACTTGGAACATGTGCACACGCCCAGGATCCTGATGGGAAGGGAAATGGAAGAAAAAGACTGTGGCATAACCAGGCCCTGTTTGGGGCAGAAGGTGCTTTAATTGCATCTTTCTACAGATGTCCTGAAGTCCCCTCAAACAACAAGAATGGCATCTTCCCTATCAACAAAGGTGATTGGCTATGAGGTGCTCCCACACTTGTCAGCCGTAGTCAGTGTCACACAGCATTGTAGATCAGAATAGCCATACGACCCAGTGATGAGAAATGACCGTTTCTACAGTGGCAGCTCTGTATGGAAGCAGGTTTCAATTTGAAGTCACGCTTCCCAGCTACGACTTCCTGGCCTCCCCTAAGTGTGATGACAGAGCTTATTTTAGTCTTTCTCATGTGAGGGGAACCTAAGAAATTATGTCACATTGAGAAAGTAATTGTTAAAACAAGGAAAGGACATTGTGTGGGGATGATAGAAAGCTGTGAAGCAAACTGGAAGAAGCCATACTACGAAATGACTTTTAATGAAGACTTCAGAACTTCTCTTTCCCAAGGAACTTTTTATTGTTCAATAAACAAACACAAATTAGGAAAGTAGATTTTAAAAAATCAAGAATATTTAAGAAAAACATTCTAAATCAAAGTTTAGATATTCACAGAGGGGCAGTATTTTGAAATAATGAAGGCTGCCCTAATATGTTAGGTTTCAAAACCATCAGTTTGGAGTAATACACATTAATTGCATAATCAGAAAATCTGTTTAAGTCTCTATGCAATTTCTTGAGGATTTATATTTCCTCCAAAATATTGCTAACGTGTTTAATTAAAGTTCACATTTTTAAAATTCATAAACAGTGTGCTTTATATAATGGAGAAAGGGGTTTAAATTTTAGGCAAGGCATAACCTTGCTCTTGGAAGAACAAATGCAGAGAGGTAAACAAAATTTCATTTTCTACACGAGTGGTGATAAGCTAGCCAGAAAAATCAAGGGCAAAAGGAGAAAGCTAAGTGTATCTGACATTTTTCATAGAAAAAGCATCTTCTGTTTGTTTAAGGAAGCAGACTATCAACATTTAGTCTTACTAAAAATGATTTTCAGAAAAGAAATGTTTTCCTATCAAAGTACTCATTAATACAGCAAGTACAACGATGAATCGGAAATGAGCATAAAGTGTAAAGATCAGGAAGTAATATTAAGATCTAAAAAGAAGTTTTTTGTTTAAAAAAATAGACTAGGTAAGGGGAATAATCTGGCCACCTATCCTTCATCAAACACACATACAAACTCCCAAAGGACCACAACTTATCAATAAAAGAGATTATAACAAGAGGGGAGGAGCTTAAGAAAAACAAATAGGAGACAAAAAAGAAAAGTGAAGTATGTAAGAGGGATTGGGTCAAAATGTGAAAATAGGTGTGAAATTCAATTAACTATGCAGAAACAAAAAGGCAACAGCTCCATATGTTAGGAGGAAGAAAAGAAGGCAGAAAGTTTATGGATGTGAGTAAGTTCACACTTGTTTTTTCACTTTGGGCTTTTCCTGGTGCTTAGAAAGAATTTGGTGCTCAAAGTTAGAGGCCTGGGTTCCCATCCTGGCCTTTCGATCAATTCTTGCCACTGGACAAAAGAATGACCTCTCCCAGTGTTACTGAAGAGAACAAAATGGCCTGGAGGACAAGGGCTGTAAATGCAGAAAAAACCTTAAATACCCAATATGGGGGAGAAGTTAAATATATGAGCCGTTATTATTGCCACCATTACCAATGTTGAAATCGACTGATTTTATAAAAGGAGACTGGGGTGGGGGGAGCACGTGGGGTGAAGGTTAAGGCTCTGAATCCCACGTGGCTGACCATGGTTTGAGTCCCAGACCTGAAGGCTTGAAAATCACACCAGAAGCATGTGTGCGCCTCCTGAGAGGAGAATAGAGACGGCATTGCAGCATGGCCATCTCCCTGGGGGGTGATTTTTCTTTCCCCTCTCTCTGGCAAGCACATGTGCCCCATGGCCAAAACAAAACTAAAAGGGAAAGGGGACAGCACAGCTGAGCAAAAGCCTTTGCCACTCAGATCTGAACACTAGCTCTCTGGGGTGCCAGGAGCTGCCGTGAGCACTTCATGTGTGTGTGTACTCATTCCCTCCAGCAATCCTGTGACAGGAAACACATCATTCTCACTTTGCGGATGGGAAACTGAGGCACAGAGTGGTTCAGTAACTTGTCAGAGGTCAGCTGATACCTAATAGAAAAACTCAAGCCCTTGCAATCTGTTTGCACTGAGCCAGGTTCAAAATTCCAAAGATGCATATTACTGAGTTACTAATCTAGCAAGAAAACTTAGAAAAGCGATAAGGCTTAAAAGGAAGGAAAATGTCTACTAAAAGTACAGAGAAGTAGGTTTATAATAGGGATTAACAGCTTGAATATTACACTGAAAAAATGATCACCAATCAGTGTGCTAATGCACACTAGTTCAATAAACTGAATTTTCCAAGATAGGTGGAAAAATATACAGAAATAATTTTGCCAATTATCTAACTTTGTTCATCTCTAGGAAAATAAAAAATAAAAACATACACAATTATTTTAATTGTATTTGATAGTATTTTGAGGTGTAGTTTAATTAGTGGTATCACTATATTAAGAAAAAAGAGGTATGACTATGAAATTTAAGGTATGTAAACAGGTTCAGAAAGATGATATTTTAAAAAATTATAATTACATTTGTGTCTTTGGCCTTGATGAAGGGCCCTTCAGAAGAAATTTTCTGAATTCATGGTTTAAACTTCATTTAGGCCATAATACATAAGATAGCTAATGAGAATTTCACAATATAAAATTGAAATTAAAATCAGCACTGCTAAATTAAAATAGAGATTGAGTGATACAATGAAAAGTATGTAAAATACCAACACAAATAAGGAGAAAAACACACTATATTAAAGGACAGATTATAGAAATATACAGAAAAAAATGTGTGAGAATCTATAAGTAGTGTAACAGTGCTATTCATTAAATTTCCTCTCATAGAAAGGTTTTATATAAAAAATGACCCGTGGTCTCATGAGATTATTGTGTACTTCAAATGCATGACAAGTATTAACACCTAAACAGGTAGAAAATTTTGAATAAATGACCTATTATTACATTGCCGTTAACAAGATTGAGCTCAACTGATACTAGAAAAGGAGAGCAAACATGGTTTTGGGGCAAAATGCCATAAAGATTCAGGGTCCGAGCTTCCGCTTTTGCCCTCACTACTCAGACCTTAGAGTAGTTTATACATTAATATGGTTAAGTGAATATTTGTCACACTATTAAACGCACTTCCGGTAGTACATCTTTTCATTTCAGGCCTCTTAACCACTTTCTCTTGTTTGAGTTTCAGAGCTCGGGTGACCGAACAGTCTTCCTTGTATGATTACTCTAACCAACTGAACACATTCGACGGGAGATGCCCCGCTAGCTCTGTAAACACTCCTCTCTGCACGCACCTGCTCTGCAAACAGCCCCTTCTCCCTCAATAAGCTCTTAGAACTCAATGAACTGTACTGCTCGTCTCTTCGGGGAGACTGAACAAGTAGCTCTTCAGCAGCTGCCTTGATACTTCAACAGACACCTATGCTGTGATGAAATTATCTGTTTGTTTTCCACAGAGCCAGACAAATAAAGGCCTGGTTTATAAAGAAAAACTAAGGAGATGTTTGTGGGTTGTATTTGTTTAAAACAGGGGAAGAGGCATCCTTTTTAATAAAATGAAACATTCTGCTTTATGAAAGATGGTTACATGCATTATTTACCGGCAATGGGAGAAAGGAGAATAGAATAAAATAGAAGACTCTGGGCACATGGTGTGAAAGTTAGCGGAGGAATATAAAATAGAGTTCGACAAGAGAGAAAAATAGTTTTGTATTATTTATCTTTGTTTTTATATATATTTGTGTCTACTGATAAGTATGAAAACATAAAACACATTTATATGTGCTATAGGAATAGAAAATAAGCATGTAATTAGGTAAAGAATGTTCTCTTGCAAGCTTAGAAAATAAGGATGGGTT
The DNA here is from genome assembly GCF_000334495.1 of Tupaia belangeri chinensis. Lineage (NCBI taxonomy): Eukaryota > Metazoa > Chordata > Mammalia > Scandentia > Tupaiidae > Tupaia > Tupaia belangeri. The sequence goes on along the minus strand of NW_006159558.1, from coordinate 1,573,772 downwards.
AGGTGACAGTGGGCCAAGATCATGGCCTACACCCTCATTACTTTAGGGATGAGGAATCTGTGGTACCAAATTTGGCATGTTCCCACTTGTTGAGTGCAAGAACTATGTTATGAAGACCTAAACTGTAAACATCTTTCGATTTCTTGTACTCAGCCCAGGGTGATCCACAATAGAAAAATATTCAAGGGTAGGGGCCTGACGGTGGTGCAGAGGTCAAACATGACACTCTGCCCAGCAGGCCCACATGGGAAGGTTGCCAGGTCAAGTCCTGAGGCCATCCTGACTATGCCTGATGTGCTTGTGTTTGTGATCAGGGGCTGTTAAAACTGGGTGAGGATCATGGCATCAAGACCCTTATAGGGGTGCTATATTCATCTCTCTCCCCCTCCACACACTC
>NW_006159558.1:1546839-1572682 GCF_000334495.1 Tupaia belangeri chinensis | reverse complement strand
CTCTTTCTCTGTCTGTCTGTCACTCTGACTCATAGAATAAGTAAATAAAATATTTAAAATATTCAAGAGTCAATGTAACCATCTTTATCTTCATTTATCTTCCATGGGAAGAGGCACTGAAGGTACTGATGGACTCATTGTATTGAGGATCTTGTTTCTCTCATGAGAAGAGGAGAAACTGAAAGCCTCAGAAGAGTTCAAACATGCTTACAACGTTGGTTCCCAAACTAAATATGAGCTTGTATGTAAGAATATATTATAGATGTGTTTCGGAGAAAATGATGTAAAGTTCTATCTTTTAAAAGTCTTCATAATTTTTTTCTTATTATTTATCTCAAAAAGTTTAAAAATGAAAAATCATCATTAGGTCCTCACAATATAAATGAACAGAAACAAACTAGTGATGAACAGAAATAGAATTTTCTGCCATATTCCGCAGTTGCTTCTATTCTATTAACACTCATCATGTACAGTGTAATGGACTTCACAGACTTGTTTATTTTTGCTCCATATTATCTATAGAATAACACAAAGAGCCATTTGTAGAATCTGGTATAAAATTTAGAAATGTCAGTAAGTTAGATGAAATAGCAATGAAACGACTCGCATGTTTAGTCCCACACACATACGCTTTTGCACCCATGGGTAGAGAACTCAAGGCTGTGCACTTAGATTTCCCTTGACTTCCTCTGTGCATGATGGGCATCACGTGGATGATGAGGATGATTGTCGAGTCACTCTTTATCAACAATCCAAGAATATTGTAGCTTTTTATTTATTTATTTTTTTTTGGCCAGAGGGCATGCACACTTACTGGAGAGACAGAGAGAGAGAGAGAGAGAGAGAGAGAGAGAGAGAGAGAGAGAAAGTACCTCCCCTGGGGGGGAATGGCTATTCCACAATCCCTCCTCAGGTTTTCTGGGCATGCATACACACATGCCTGACATGGTTTTCAAGCAGCAGTGCCCAGGATTCAAACTGTTCACTTGGCCATGTGGGATCCAGCTGCCTTAACTAACAGGCCATGAGCTGGATTCATTATAGCTTTTAATGGGGAGGCCTAGGTTGCCTGAAGATGAGGAAAATGTAATAATACATGCTGTACTTATTTTCCTCCTGTTCCAGCTATGTTATGCGCTTACACACACTATTTTATTTAATGTTTACAACAGCCTAGGTAGAGATATTATTACCTAATAGTCACTCAGTAGTTCACAGTGAGCAGTTCAAGTTCAGAGTCAGCAGGGCTGAGATTAAAACCATGTGGCTGACTCTGGGGCCCATGTAGTTACCCCTCAGGCTCCCTAATGGGCACTAGACGGAGGGTGGCCTGCACATTCTGAAGTGTAATATGGTTGGCAGAAATGAAGACTAAAAATTAATGTGATATGCTGTGTATCTCATTAAATCTCTGTTGGCTACACAATCTGCTTTGCTTTCATCTTCCCCAGAATCTATTAGGTCATCGGGAGAGTCATAGCATATTTTTCTGTGCCAAAATGTGTCATGACTTTCCCCATGACCCAATATATTGTGATTTTCTTTGGCTTCTTCTCAGATGTTAGCAAAATCTCCTTCGATCGAAGACAGAATGGAACCAGATGGAGGTCGCTGGATAAAATGTTCCCTATCCATGAGAACAGGTGCTGGGTATGTAGTGGACACACTTCTATTACCTGGGGTGGGATGAAGGGACTGAGCAAACTTGTCACAGGACAGGAGAGGAAGGTGACCAGAGAGGGTGTGATGGGCAACGTGAGCAGGTGTCCTGGTGCCTGTGTGTAGAGAGCCAGACGGACACATTCTTCATGTGGCTTTGGAGGAGGTCTAACAAGGTGGACACAGAGCTGAGTGCAATAATTAGTTTATTAGTGCGCAGGATGAGCACTTGAAGGAAAAATAATTGATGCACCTTCTTAAAGCCCTTGGCGAATTTAAAGTACTTGGCAATATGTGGTTGTGCTGTAAAAGGTATATCCAGTGGCCATCTGCTGATACAAAGCCCCCAAAGAAACTCTGAGGAAGCTTCATATAAAGTACCTTAATTGGCTGAGGCCCTGAGAGTTAGGGACATAGCCTGGAACCTGATGGATTTGGAACCATGGTGCTGGGACCCTTTTTATCTTTAAAAACAAGCATTTCCATGTCAGTATAAACTATGCCATGATCTTGACCTATTCATTTTTTCTATACATTTGCATGGACTATAAGTCATATAAATACATCTTAGGGCCTCTGAACTGATTATTATTTTTCAAAAAATTATTTATGTAATTTTATTTATTATCATTATTATTTTTAAATTTTGCTCTAGGGCATGGATGCTCACAAGAGAGAGTAAGGCTCCAGAAAGTGAGAAAGCAAGTCACCAGGTCTGGGACTTGAACCACGGTTGGCCATGTGGGAGTTCAGTGCTTTAACCACCATGCTACTTGTTGGTCCCCTGAGCTGATTATTTTAAGTGACAAAGGATGTTTACTATTGAGCACAGGCTCTGCTACTCAGTAATTACAGTTCTACAGCAGTTCATCTTTTTGTTCTGTCTCATGTATTCCTAAGTTTCAGCTTTTAATGTTATATGAAGTCCTATTCTGTGCTCAGTTGAACTCTAACCTTTGGTTTTTATTCTTTTCAACATTGGTATGCTTATTGATGTAACTTAAAGTATGAGGTGACATGGCCTGGGGAATTGCAGTGGATCTTCCAAGATGAGGCCGACTATGTCATTTATCTCCATGTGTATTCTGGATGTCATTGGCCAACATCGGCTCATCATTCAATTGTACAACATTATAATCGTTATATAGTTTGGAATTTAACAATGAATTGTCCTACTAGTATATACTCTGTCTTCGTCTGTCATTAGACTTTCTATTTACACCACCTTAAATGAACTGATACAGGTAAGCATCTGAAAATCCTTTCTGGTTTTAAGATAAAATTTATCAATGAGATCATTTAAAATTTCCACTTAGGTAATAATGTGCCCCTGACTTTTTAGACTAAAAAAAAAAAAAGGAGAAATTTTAAACTAAGGATATTACGGAAGATCTTATTTGACTTACCCAGTTGGAAGCACTCTTTTTATTTTTTAAATTACCTGAGGGTACATGTGCTCCCCAAAGAGAGAGGGAAAGCACGCCCTAGCGGGGCGTGGTCATGCTGCCATTCCTTCCTGCATTTCTCTTTCTAATCCTGCTCAGGATTTGGAGCAAGTCTATACACACACCTGGTATGTTTTTCAAGTTTCCAGGGCTGGAATTCAAACTATAGTTAGAGCTGGGATTCAGCTCTCTTAACCACTAGGCCATGGAGTTGGCCCCCTTAAAACACACTTGTTTTTATAGTTTGAAGTAACTACATTGGATAAATAATAAAATGTTAAGGTTTGTGGATTTAAATGATGATCTTAAAGTGTTTTGATAGTACGGCTATTATTTATATGTTAGTGGATAATATTTATAAAAATTTAGGAATGTGAATGTCCTATGTATCCTCTATAACTTCATCAGACACTAGTTATTCTTGCAGATAATAGTTTTGTTGTTGTTGTTGCCATAAAAGGCATATGCTCACCAGAGAAAGACAGAGAGGGAAAATGAAAAATCACTCCATGTGGGGGTTGGCCACACTGCAATCCCTTCTCCCATTGTCCTCTCAGGATTTGGGGCATGCATGTATCCGTGCCTGGTGTGATTTTTAAGTGGCAGGTTCTGGGCTTCAAACCATGGAATCAGCTATGAGATCGAGAGCCTTAACATCACACCACCTGTTGGCCCCAATAATTAAGTTTTTAAAAACGACTTTTCCCCCATGTTCAAGTATTTTCACCACATTCTTTTTTCTTTCTATCTTGCAATACCTGTCAACCTCAAGAAAATAGCGTGTTTTCTCCTTACGACAGGTCTCTGATAATTCCTCCTTTACTACAAGCGGACACACGCCTGACACAAAGCTGGTTCTCACCGCTCCCTGGAACCACGTTTATCCAAAGGAAACTCACGGGACTCAACTAGCACTGCAGCAGATGCTGGCCACTTTTACCAGTTTATAAAGATGTGTTTAGGGGGTTGTCAGTGTCAAGCGTTTGTATTGATCTAATGACGCCTGAGTTGACAGACATTCATATGTTTGAGTTTGAAATCAAAATTTATGTTAGTTTGTGCTTAATAGACTTGACCATAGAGCAAATGCATGAGGCATACACTTTTGTCATTTTGCTGCATTCCTTATTGTACAAACTCTAGTTTTGACAAGCTTCAACCCAGATGAAACGTATGTTTTATCTAAATAGACACTTTGGATAAAATTGTGCCTCTTTAAATTTGCATCATGCAGGAGGTAAATACTGGCGTCCCTTGATCGTCCTGTAAAAGCGAGCCTGCCACTGCTGCTGTTGTCACTCCCAGCTGCTTCCCTGCCCGGGAGTCCCACGCTCCACCTCCCCCATTTACTGGCAAGAAAGGCGAAGCTGTAATGACTGGTGATGGGCACCCTTTGGGGCCCTTGCTAACCAGGGACTCCCTCTGACTCACAAAGTGACCCTTGCACCTGCTCATAGCCACCACCTCCCTTGGGACGCCATGCGAGCTCTGTCCTCAGGCAGGTGGGCAGCAGCTGGACTTTTTGCCCACTTCCCTTCTCACAGCACATCGAGGGCCTGGGAAGCATCTGGGGCCGTCCTCAGAACCCGCACCCCTCTGCTCCCCCGGAGTGAGAGAGAAACTCCTGCAGTGACTGGGCATGCCTGGGTGCAATGGCGCCCAGTCAGAGTGTGGGTGGGAGACCCCGGAAGACCTTGTTTTCTGGCCCAGCCTAGGTCAATGGAGGGCCTTCTCAGCCTCTCACAATGCTGATTCCCATGAGAAGGGTGAGCCTCATCCGTATGTCTCGACTTCCACCAGCATGGAGCCAGGAGAGGTGGAAGTGGGGCTTCGGCACCTGATCCTGGGACACGTATGCTAACATCTGAATACACATGTGTTGTGCTCTAACATCACGGTCAGGTCATGTTTTGGTTTAGGAAAGCCTAGAGGATCTTCTGGAATTCCCAAAGGTGGACTATGGACCTCCCCTGGGTTGGTGTGGGGATTTAAATTGGTCTTCATCTTTGAAAGACAGGCACTGACAGCTTTACGGCAGCCAAGGAACTGCGATGCGGGAGGAGGAGGGAGGAGAAAAGACGGCAGTGGGCTGGGCAGGCAGGGGAAAGTACCTGAGAAATCTCTCTTCAGGCGCCGAAGTTTCGGGAGCGTTCAGCTGTCTCGTCTACAAGGTCCACAATTCTCTGGGCTCCCCTGTGCAGTCCAGCCCACACACCGCTCAGCCCAAGAGCGGCGGATCCCTCAGGTCAGTCGTGGTGTGCAGGGAGGCCCAGGCGTGCGGGCCATGAGGCAGAGCAGGCTGCTTTGGCCTAGGGCCTAGAGTCAACGCCTGCCAGGTCTAGCACAGTACAGCCTCAGCCCTGAACAGTCAAGGCGCCTGTGGATAAAAACGCTGCTCACGCCCCTCCCTCTCTGCGAGGTGCGGCAGGGCGGGGCTGGAGCAGGAGGGCGGGGCGAGTGGAGACCTGGCTGCACACAACACGCACACACGAGTTCCAGCCATCCAGCAGGGAGCCCACGTGTGTTCAGTGTTTTTGTTGCTACTTTGTCCTAGATTTTGTCTGGGACATTCGTTTATCTTTAAGATCCCACCTTCCACTTGCAGTTCCTTTTTCTTATGTTCATAACCTTCCCTGACACTGAACTGAGCACGCTGGAGGACAAGGAGTGGGCTTGACGCTTATTTAGATGCCGCTGCCTGGGGCACAGTGCGTCTTCAGTAGGTATCACTTGATTAACAGAATACAGTTATTAAGCTTCATAGATTAAAACGGATTTTCGTTTTTAAGGATGCTTTTTATACACGCAGGGTCACCAAGCCCAGGATCTCAGCAAGCCTGCTGAGTGTGAAAATTTGAAGGCTGGCGCCACACAACCTGCGTGACTCAGGTGTGAGCTGATGGAGGTCTTTGGGCCTCGGTTTTCTGTTCTGTGAAGGGAGCGGCAACATGACTCCCCTTGCTAGGCTTCTTCCAGGGACCTGGAGTGTGTTACAGCATGCACAACTGTCCCTGAGAGTAGCCAGGCACTGTGTACTCTTGCTACGGTGTGAAACTGCACTGTGGGTGCGTGATGTCATGAACCAGTCACGGAACTGACTGGTAATTCCTGAAGTGTTCAGATTTGCGCCTGTGCTCACCCCCAAGCATTGACCCTTCCAAAGGAAGGAACCGGACTCGATCTCCCGGCCCCGCTCACCCTAAAGCATCACCTGGGTATGCCTTAGGACTGATCTGAAGAAACTCCAGCTGGCCTGTTACTAAAGGGCTGCTCAAGTCACCGTGGCTACCCTCTGAGCTAAGGGCCAGTGGCCTGAATGCTTCAAGTCGAACAGGCCTGGTTAGAACCTGTTCTCTTTTCCCAAGGAATGAGAGTAATTGCCGTGGCCCTGGAAGCCCCTTGGTAGTCTGTGCATGCAACACAGGGGATGAGAAAGATGCCCCCATCCCAAGACGGAGAGCAAACTTAGATTGTTTCTTTACAGCTATTTATACCTATTTTTAAAAATTGTTTCCATGACAGAGAGACAGAACCGCTCATAAGGTGTTGGTCAACTCTGAAATCCACCCCCAGCTTGCCACCAGCCCCAGATCATTCATGCTCAGGGAGGTCTCTGGATTCAAACCAGGACCTTCCCATGTGGGATTGCCTTACAGAGTGGTACAATTCACTGCTGTGCACTGTCTTGCCCCCTATACACTGAGGGTCTACTTTTTCTCTTATACCTATCTTCATGTATATGCTATTCTGGATATAATTTAACAACACTGTCTGATGTCTGTAATTATAAGTAAAATTATACACACACACGCATATTAATGGCACTTTCTCAAACATACAGATTCTGATAGAAACAGCTTCTCAGGACCGTAATGGTTATGTCACTGGACTCCCATGTAGTTCACTGTGGTTTGAGTCCAGGACCTGGCAGCTTGAAATACACCAGACATGTGTGTTTGTGCCCAAAATCTTAAGAGGAGAATGGAGGAGAAGGGATTGTGGTGTGGCCATCCTCCTGGGGAGTAATTCCTTGCTTTCTCTCTGTCTCTCTGGCGAGCACATGCATGCTATAGCAAAAATCTCTTTAAAAACAAACAAAAAGGACAGCTTCTCAGGTTGGGCAAGTGTGAGGACACCCAATGAAAGGGCTTCGGCACAAACACAGCAGGCAGCCGTGTGGGTGTGCAGGTGTGGGCTTTGGCTTCATGCTCAGGTGCTGGAAAGAAGTGGCTCTTCCTTCTCCACTCTCTTCCGAGGAGCCCGCCCGCACTTCTGTAAACATCTGTAGTGCTTTGCAAACCAGCTCATTCCCTCCAGCCTGCCTCAGGTTCATAGGTGCAGCCTGCGATGGGGTCTTGGCTCCCTGGAGGTTGTAGCTTTACCACATTTCTGCCATTGCTCTGACTGGGAAAAGCCCTGGGAGAAACAGGCTTTCCCTGGTAGAGAATTTAGAGGACTCTGCTGCCTCCCTCAGAGAAGGAGAACCACCTGCTTCATCAGCATAGGGCAGCTCTCCGCTGGTGGCTTGGAGCAGGGGTTGGCAAACTTTCCCTGTCAGGGACACACGGTGGACGTTCTCAGTTTTGCCAGCCTCGTGCCATGCCACAGCTCCGCAGCTCTGCCACTGCAGGGTGGTGGCGGCCATGAGGCGTAAATGGGCTGTATGCCAGGAACTTTACTCACGGACACCGAAATTGAATTTTGTGTACTTTTCACATATCACAAAACATTACAGAAACTTCGATCTTTTTCAAGTCATTTAAAAATGTAACAATTGGGCCCCATGGCCTGATAGTTAAGGGAGCTGGACCTAGTATGGGTGACTGTGTGGCTTATAATCCAGACCTGGTGACTGAAAAAACACACCAGGCATGGGAGTATGACTACCTAAAATCCCAAAAAGAGGAAGACATGGAGGAGAGGGAATTGCAGCATGACCATCCCCCAGGGGGTACTTTCTCTCTCTCCCTCTCTTTCTCTATCTCTCTCTGGTAAGAGCACATGTACTCTAGCAAATTTAAAAACAAACAAACAAAACAAAAAACAGTAAATAATTTTAAGAGAGGGGAAAAATGTAAGAGTCATTCTTAGCTCAGGAACCATACAAAAACATGGGCCATTATTTGTCAATCCCTGGATGAGAGAAAATGTTACATTTTTTTTAAAGTGTAAATAAACATCTTCCCTTGTCTGTAATATGACATAGATACATTATATTTTTTCTTATTGGAGCTAATTTTTCATTAAGCCCCCAGAATAGTTAGCCAGAAACAATTCTAAGAGCATATTAATATGGAACAGGAATCAACGTGACCTCTTCTGTTTACAGTTTTTATTCAAATGAGATGGTGTATGCCATCAGGGTTGTTTTCTTCTTTTATAAGGGGAGCATGGAGAGAAAAATCTCCTTAGTTCAGAATGTACAGAAACTAAATGTTGGAGTAGCCCAGCTCCTGACAAGGCGAAGGGTGAGAGAAGGGTGAGAGAAGAATCAATGTGTATACTTTTTCATCTAAATAGAAACACGTGCTATTAACATTGCATGGCCTTCGAGTATTCTATGTCTCTCTTTCTATGACGCAGTGAAATACTGAAATGTAAACATCAATAATCAAGTACGAAAGCTGCTTAGCGTGCCTTGATTTCAAAACACGTAATTTAGCGTCAGGCTGACATTTAGCAAAGCTGCTAAGCTCACAGTGGTCACTGGACACTCCAGTGTCTGAGGATGCAGAGAGCTGCGCCCTGCTCAGGGCCAGAGCACTGTCTTTGTGACATCACAGCCCCTGTTGGGGGAGCGTGTTCATCAGAAAAGGTGGGGAGCACTATCCTGTCTGCAAACCAGCAGCACAACCTCTTCCACTTACTTAACAGTGCGGGGCTTTACAAGTGCCATTTCCAACGTGGTTTTAGTTTTAACAATTTTTTTTTTGAGAGGTTTTTGCTATAGGGTGCATGCGCTTTCCAGAAAGACAGAGAGAGACAGAGAGACAGAAAGTGAGAAATCACCCCCCAGGGAGAATGGCCACGCCACAGTCCCTTCTCCTCGGGATCCTGGGCACGCATGCACATGTGCCTGGCAGGAGTTTAAGCCACCGGGTCTGGAACTCGAACCACAGTCGACTACATGGGAGTCTAGCGACATAGCCATTATGCCAACTGCTGATCCCGGTTATAACAATTTTATAGTGGAGCATTCTCTACCAATTCAATCATGATATCTCAGTTATTATTTTGCAAATGGCTACATATTCTGAAAAACACTTGTTTTTCCTCATGAGGCTTGTAGTTGTGTTTATTCGAAATATGTATTTAATCCAGGAGGGCCAAATAGTTGACTGGACCACATGCGATTGCTTCTATCACACCTTTAAATAATAATCTCATAGGATTGAACCTATCAGAATATAGGAAATTCACTCTAAATTTGTCTTTCAAAATGTACTGTATTGTTAGTAAATATGATTTCCCCCAACCTTGCCAAGTAGATAGACTCTATCATTAAAAAACACTTACCATCATCAGGCAAATGCATTTTATGTCCTGTATAATGACTGTGCTTTCTTGGGGAATTTACATTCATTAAGTAAGTTAGTAATGATATATAAAGCATTAATATTTCTTCTATCGCTTTTTCTGTGTGGCAAAATGTGCTTACAGTCCCTACTGTAAGCCCACATTCTGTCATTCATAGTATTCCCATGGAGCTGAGGTGGAGTCACATTCTGTTTCCGCCATCATTGTCACAGAGACTGATGAGAAAGGCAGGTCGTAGGCTTATGAGGAGAGTGGAGTGGACACACAACTGCATGTGCACACATGCGTGTACACACACACACACACACACCTTTCATTTTGGAGGATTATATAAGCTAGGAAGCAGGCCTGCCCCATGGACAGGCCACCCAGCAGAGACTTGAATACACACCTGTGCTCGTGCGGTAGGTGCCGGTGTGTGTTGGTGGCAGAGGGTCCCCCTGGCTCTGGCTGAGACTCCTCATAGGGGGCTTTTGATAGACGCGGTCTTCATAGATGGGGTCTATGTGGTGCTCTGGGGACTGCAGGGCCCGCAGCTCTGGGCCCAGGTGGCCATGCTGGCTGCTGTATGAGGCTCGGGAACCAGCTGAAAGAAATTTACAAGCGACATTAAGGCCTGACTAGCATTCAAACCAAACTTATTTTATCAGAGACAGTATTTTTTTTTTTCACAGAACTGTTGAAATCTGCAGAAAAGCAAATGAATAATGTGAAATGTCAGTGATACATCAAGCCAATCAGCTTATCGGCATCAGCCAGCTGCCTTACTTTGCTCACAAACCTGATCTCACATTAAGGAGGATGTTTCTGGGATAAATCCGCAAGAACAAGAGCAGTGACACGTCATTTTTTCACACCCTCACCACTGTGGCTGGGCTCTTCAGTGAAGGAATTGGGCAGCCAGCCCTCCACACCTCTCACTACCCTACTGTCCTTGTGCCTTAACTTGTACCACAGCAATTGATTTGAATGATGAGCAAACGAATAAGCCGCAATGGCAAAGCCATCTCAGTGTTCCTGAAACATGAACTAGAATTTGTTTCTACGAGCAAAAGTTTTCCCTTGAAGACTGGATATACCAAAATGTTTGGACTTGCAGTAGCCTAACTCCCTGGGAGAAGCAGGTTTTAAAGAAAAAGGTCCCCAGTTACAGCATCCTTTGCTCTGACCTCCAAATGCAGCCATCTACACTTAGCCTGCCCTCTCTCTGAAAAAGGTATATGCTTGGGAACCAGCAGTTAGCGTAATGGCTATGTTGCTGGATTCCCACATAGTCGACCGCGGTTCGTGTCCCGGACCCGGTGGCTTAAAACTCACGCCGGGCGCATGTGCGTGCGTGCCCAAGATCCCGAGGGGAGAATGGAGGAGAAGGGATTGCGGCGTGACCATCCCCCCTGGGGGGTGATTTCTCGCTTTCTGTCTCTATGTCTCTCTCTGTCTGTCTGGCGAGCGCAAGCGCCCTATAGTGAAAATCTCTCCCCCCCCCAAAAAAAAAAGGTATATGCTTGTCGCTAACCAGCTTAATTTCTCAGTTGAGACTGTTGTCACTTGTTGGTTTTGTAGCATTTGCAAATCCTCATTTGTGTCATCTAATTGCACAGCTGGGAAGAGGTGCTACTTTAACAGTGCTGTGGGCCAGGAGCCCATGAGGATATCTCAGAAAGAGGGACACCTCAGCACTGCAGCAGCAGATGTCCATGAGGCCAGGAGGTTGCACCGGTGACAGAAGATGTCAGTAGAGCCCAGTGTTTCCTCCCAGGCCCAGTCACAGCTGCTGGGGCAAAGGTGCCAGGGCCATCTCTGTGGGCCAAATGGGATGGATGTGGGGACATCGAGGAGAGGAGGCCCTACCCACGAGGAGCAAGTGACCTGGCAGGGACCAAAGCAGACCAGAGATGATTTCAGGAGCCACCCTTCAGCTATATCCCCCAAACTAACAACTATATGACACAGTGGGATTTAACTGCCAACTACCTCTCCACAGTCCCACTTTGGAGTACTCTGTTCCAGCCTAAAGTGACCATCTGTTAGAATTCCTTGATCTTAGGGACCTTACCAGAGGCCACTTTAAAAAAATATTTAAATTTATTTACTATTATTTTTAAACTTTACAGAGGATATCTCACTAACCAGAGACAGAGAGAATGAGAAAACAAGTCACCAGGTCCAGGACTCAAACCATGGTGGGGCATGTGGGAGTCCAGTGCTTAACCATCATGCCACCTGCTGGTCCCAGTAGTGGCCACTTTTAAAGCCAATGTCTTCAGATGTCAGGGACTAGATGCTTATTCCGAAACTCATGACCTGAAAAACTAAATATTCTTCTCTAGTATATTTGAGGAAAAAGCCATGCAAAGGTTTGGAAATTGCTGAGAGCTAAATTGTTTTACTGGTGTATTTAGCACAGCCTGCTTTAAATTTAATAAACAGAAAACAGCATTTCTGAGTGATCAGGATAATGTTGAGAGCTCTATAAATTCAACATTAATAAAAATCACTGAATGTTTTGAGGAAAGGGAAGGAATGGGGCAGGCAAATGCCTTACCTTTCCTTTGCTACTAATTACATAAATTCCAATGTAGATTGCATTCAGATGAATGATAGATCTGAAATAACTATTTTGCATAATTAGGTTCATTGCATCTGATTTATCAAATGCCAACATCTTACTGAATATACTCTCCAGCTTGTATTTTCCAAGAATATGTTTAAATACAATATGCATTCCTACTGTCAATTCTTACTCCTGGAGGTTTTGATAACACGTTAAAGATTCAAACATTTATGTTGATAATCATTACATATAAATGTTGCAGAATTCACTAACAGTTATCCATCACTGGTAGATTTAGAGTTGTAAGTTTATCACTATTCCTTTATTTTGTGATCTGACAAATATGAAAAAAATGTGACCAGCTCACTGGCCTACTGGCTCAAAGACCAGATCCCACTGGCTGACTGAGCAGGTCTGCATGACCACGCCCCATTAGGGGTGCTTTCTCCCTCTCCCTCCCTCTCTGTCTTTGATGAGCACATTCACCCTCTGGGAGTGGGATGAAGCCACAGAATGAGGGACAATGAGAAGTCTTGCTGAACTTCTAGGTGGTAACATGATCTTTCAGCAAATGTAAAAATCTTCTTTTTTTAAAGAATTATTTATCTACTCAATTCCATTTGTTATTATTATTTTTACATTTGACCAGACAAAGACACACACACAGAGAGAGAAAGGGAAAGTAAAAAAGCAAGCTGCCAGGTCCAGGACTTGAACCGCGGTCAGCCATGTGGGAATCCAGTGCCTTTAATCACCAAGCCACCCACTGGCCCAAAAATACTCTTATTTTAAGCATCTACTTTGCATTAGGTAAGTTTTATTAGTACCATAAATGAATAAGAGTCCAAGACAAGAAGCAAAACTCTTAGGGTAAATTCTACCTCTGTGGGTGTGGACTTTCAATGTGCAGATATTAATAAAAATTATGCTAATAAAATGATCACATATTCGAAGGGTATATGTTGTGGTTTTTTTTTTTTTTTTTTTTTTTTTTTCCTTTGCAAATGCTCTCGGTAAAGCTATAAGTTCATGCTGTTTCCCTATGGAGGCACTTGTGCAAAACACTGTAGCATATTGAAGCATTATGCATAGCAGGGAATGAGACCAGGCATTGTAAAAAGAGCATTGTTAATAGTCCTTTGTATCCATTGAGATCAGGTTTCAGTTGGTCATCTATGGGCACAATTATGGACAAGACAGACAGAGGGACGCGGGAGAAAGAAAAGAGGCCAAGGAGTGGAAGGTCAGAAGTGCCACCGCTGGGATTCGTGTGCTCCCACCCTTGCTCAAAGAGAATGAATCAGATCCACACCAAACAAAACCTATTTTAGTTGGGGCAATATCAAGGAAAAAATTCTCACACAATTTCTCCTGGGAATATGCTCCAACATTTCACTAGATGGTGTACGTATTTGCTGATTCAAAGAAAATGTGCTTCCCTTGAGCAGTAATTTTCTTTTTCCATTACGGTCTATTGGACAGTGAGTTGCAAGCCTCGCACTGACTCAGAACACCGTTCATGAGTTTTTATGTCTTTGCCAGGAGCTGGAACTATGTTCTCATGATGCGGAAAAACGCTGGAGAAAATGTGACTTTGTCCAAAATGCCACAATGTCAAGGCCAAGTGTTCTCGCCAATTATGCTGATGGAGGACAACCCTGGGAACCTGACCTTGACTAGGCCACGGGTTCAGAATCACAGAATGGCAAAGTGCAACTGAAACGTGGGTGGGCCCAAGAGGAAAGGGGAAGCCGACCCAGAAGCCAGACCAACTGCACGGACAGTTTGCACTGCTACTGCAGCCAGATGTCCTGTCCTGAGAGTGTCCCACCTGCTTCTACAGAGCATTCCACCAGCAAAGCCTGCGACAGCGCCCACAATTCAACACTGATATTTCAATTCTGTCACGTGGTTTTGCTTTTCCTATTTGTCTTCTTCACACTCAAAGTTGGACTTGAGAGAGCTCAGGCACTGGGATTCTTCATATATGATGTGTTTCTGAAAAGTGTTTGAAGACTCATGTCTGAAATGAACATTTGGTTTATGGGCTATCGGAAACCTTGTGACACAGGGGTGAGAAAGGATGTCAGAGTCTCCCCGCATGTGCTCTGCTCGGGTCATGGGTCCTGCAGGTCCTAGAGGACCATGGAGAACTGACAAGCTGATCTAGGGCTGGACTGTGGGTAGCTGCTATACAAGAGCTACCATGTGTCTTGGGACCTCAGAGCCATCTCTTCATTGCCACTAGGGCCGACTTGAATCTAGGAGGGTTGCGAGCTAAGTGGCTCCGGATCACTGGCTGTGGTGCTGCTGCAGGGAGAGAAGAAGAGTCAGTCCTGTGGCAGAAAGGGATGTATGGATCCAGGGACTTAGGGAGGTGGCAGTGTGGACACTGGAGAATGGAGGGGCATCAGACTTTGGCTCTCCCTGGCTTCTGTTTGCACCCTTACTCCATGACTGCCAGTAACATGGACAGCTACTATGAAGAAGTCTGAAACCGTGGCTCGCGTTTCATTCTGCACACGACAGGTGGCTTTGGGATGAGATGTATAATGTTCAACAGATTGAGGTAAACAGAAATAGCATCGAAAGTAGTCATTTCACTTGTGCCAGTTTTGTGCCAGTTTTGCTCAAATAACTTGAAATGAGAAACCATGAATTGTGCCCCAGATCTGTCTCGAACTAGTTGGGTGAACCAAGGCAAGTCACTGAAGCTCTTTGATCCCTACTTTCCTAAAGTGTAAACACAGAGATAATGATATTCACTTACACAACATGGGATTGTTGGAGGATCAAGACCAGAGAGAGCATGTGAAAAAGTCCTGAGCGACTAATAAAGCAACATAAAAATCGCTGTTCTTGTGACATTTGATGTGAGTCACGAAATGATGTCACCTCATGCATATATAATACATCTTTTGATTTGACAAAAATAAAATAAAAACTAATATAAACTGTCCACATTTCAAAAATGATGTTGAAGCTTAATTTTGAAATATTCTAAATGATGAAGATTCTTCTAATTTTGTGAAATACTGCAAAACAATATGGTTTTATTTTCTTAAATAAAAACCTTAAGTTTCTTTCTAATGGATAACTGCAAAGAATACAGGGATGAATTAAGTCAAAAGGGCAAGAAAATATTGAAAAGTCCATGCAAAGGTAGAATCCAATTAAAAAAAAATTCCTATAGGGTGTGTGCACTTGCCAGAGAGAGAGGAGGGGAGGGGAGAGAGAGAGCGGCAGCAGTCTCCAGGGGAGATGGCCCATTACAGTCTCCTCTTCTCCAAGATAAGGGTTCTTTTATTTCTATTTTATTTCTATATTTTATGGTTGATAACCCTTTAAGGCAAAGTCATCTGCTTTATAAAAGAAAGAAACTTTTGAATGTTTTTTTAAATTTTGATATATTAACATTTGGTTAAGGACTGCCATTAAATTGGTCTCCTTCAAATTTGGCATCTTATTTAAAATGCTCGTTCTCAAGGAACTGAGGAGGAAAAATGTTAAAAAAGCCTCTACCTGACATGGCGGTCTTGTGGCCAGAGCAGACAGACTGGATGTGTTCATGATTAGGTTGCAGAGAGAAGTTCATTCTTTCTCTCTCTCCCTTTCTCTTTTTTCTTTTTAAAATTTTGCCAGAGGGAGTGTGTGTGAGAAAGAATCGCCCATGGGGAATGGTCTTCGGCACCCCTTTCTCCTTTTCTCCCTCCTTTGGGGATTTTAGGCACACTCGCTTGGTTTGTTTCTCAAGCCATCAGATCTGGGACTCGAACCATGTGGTCAGCCATGTGGATCCAGCCACCTTACACCATGCCACAGGCTGGACCAGTTCTTTATATTCTAAAATAAAAACTGTCTTCCAAAAAAAAAAAAAAAGGTATGTATTTCTTATGTTATGAAAGAAAGTTCAAAATAAAATCTAGGAATTCAAGTTTTCAAAAATTGTGCTCATGTATCAATATTTATTAACTAAACTGCATCTTTGAGGAAGAACTTCTCCAGAGAAGAGTGGAGCTTGGAAGAAGAGCAGACTTTTCCCTCTCAGATCTCTCTGTCCACTCCTCTTTTGCAGGGGCATGCTATTCCTGATTTCAGAGGTACGTTCCCTGCCACGGGAGGTCATCTGTAAGCGACACTTAAGGGGCAGCGTGGCCTGTGCAGAGATAGCCTCTGCTCTGTGACAGCTGACTGCCTTGAAATTGTTATTTTGTGGACTTTCAACCTCTTGAAAACTCCAGCTTGCTATGTTATCATTAAACTCCAGGAGAAAAAAAAAATGGTATCAGCATTAACACTTTTGGAAATACAAAAACGAACATAATTTTGGCTAACATTATCTCATAAACGTACACTAGGCAAGTGGATGAAAGATGGAAATATTATATCTTAGGTCTGAGGACCACCTCACAATAAGAAAACTTCTCACTCAGAAAGGCACACTGAGGAAGCTGCACCTCCTTCTGCTGTTTGGGAATATTCATAAAAGTGAGCACGTCTGCATTTTTCATTCTGAACTCTGTACACGAAGATTTGCTTGTTTTATTCTTGATTTTCTCTTTTCACTCAAATCAAAATCCCCAAATCTACTTCTTATTTATATGCTAATTCAGAAATTAACTTGAGTATTTAATGGACCCCAAAATCTTCCCCGTGTAGGCTGAGTCAAGTCTATGAGCCAAATTTTGCTCACCAGCTATCACTAACTCATTGCAATTCATTTGACACCTTATTTCACATTGTTATAAATATAAAAATACTTGATACATTTCCCATATGGGAAGGGACTTTATTAATTCTTCTGTATTCAGACATGATGAAATTGCACTGAAGACCAATACCTTCAATGTAACAGGCAATCTGATGATATGGAACGATCCTATGATAAATCTATCTTGGGAGAGAAGAGCCTTCCTGCCTCATTTGTTACATAAACCCTTGATTTTCGTATATTATATGTCATATAGCTCTGCTGTTATCACTAATAACTGGAATGCTCCTGTATTCTCGAGCAGCACAAAACACAGAAGGATTTATTCCTCTAACTTTCTTGGTGAGGTTTCCAATAAAATTTTTAAAAAATTATTAAATTGCATTGCACCATTTACTAATTGAATAGTATCATCTACTGGGATTCAAGAACTCTTAAGTGAGAATCATTTAAAGGCCTAAATCCCTGCTCATGACACTATAAGTGGGTCCATGTGAATTTATCCCATACGGGAGCCCATGTTCCTTGCTCACGTTCTTTCATTCTAACCACAACTTCCGTCCCAGCTGTCAGGAAAGCAGGTCGCCTGTCTGCCTGTCTTTGTGAAAGGCAGTCATAAGGAGTGTAATGAGACCATGGTGATGGAGTCTAAGAAGGGATGAGAGCCTGGTGTCTCAGCACTCCCAGGGCAGACCATTTCCATTTTCACTTCCAGGGAAGGTTGTGCTTCCTCGTCTGTAGTGAAATGAGGGGTCTGTTACATGACGACTCCCACACACACAGCTGCAGCCTGAGGAAGGGCCCGTCGGAGCCTACTATCTGAGATGGTATTGGTGTCAGTGAAACACAGGTAGACAGCGGTGGTTTTGCAACTGTCCCCAATCTCTGTTTTTGGCTTCTTATCTCAGGGTAGACAGAGTGCCTCCCAATGCACTGTCCATGTATTTCAGTGTTTCTCCATAGGCCTTGTACATGTCAACGCTCTGAATGGAATGCAGGTCCTGGCTCAGTAGGTTTGAGGGGGGCCTGGGGTTCTGCCTTTCTAAGGAGCTCTGCGGTAATGCTGCTGACCCACAGACTAAGCAGCAGGACACACTGTCCACCTGTGAGTACACATGTGGTCGCTAGAGGACCGTGATTATGGCACCCACCGGAGTTTTGGAGACAGAGCAATGCCACAGTCTCCTCTGCCCTACAAAGAAATCACAAATAGCCTCACCAAATGCATGCGCTGCGGGTGTAGCCCCCGCCCTGGCCCGGGCTCAGCCTGCACACACTGGGATGGCCATGACCATTGGCGGGCATGCTATTGGCTTGATGTGGCCTGCTTCAGAGGGACCAACATTATACATTGGCGCAGGGTGGCTGTGCCCCACACCAGGGGACCAGAAAGGCCTTGGTGAGCCAGCTAGCCAGGCCAGGGTCACTTCTGAGGAGGGGTCATCTTCTTCCTGCCTACAGGAGGGGACTTCGTAGGTGTGGGTGGCCTGGACTGGTTTTGCTGTGACGATGCTGTTTATCTGTTGATTCTGGGGAGGCAGGCATCGGGTTCTCTGAGTAGCTGCAATGCACCCATGTAAGGAAAACCCAGTACATGGGGAGCAGGGCTGCCACTCATCTGGGAGACTTTCTAAACAGTATTGATGCTGGGGTCCGCTCCAGCTAGGACTCAGGGGACAGGCCCAGGGAATGCAATGTCAAACACTGTCTGGCTCTCTCTTAGAAGCTATCCAAGTTCTAGATGGGCAAGGCCAAAGCCGGTAGACTGGAGCTGGATGTGGGATCCCGGGTGGTGTTGTCAAGGTCTGGCCCTCGGCTAGCCCCTTAAGGCCAGAGCTTCAGCACATTTCCAGAAACACCTGTTCCTGAATTTGGGGGAGGAGGCGCCTCTCCTTACAGGGAGATTTAGTTTGTGAGGTTTGCACAAAGGCAGTCATATTGAGAGAGGAAAGTAGGAGATGGTGTTTGCCCAGAGCTCCCCATTCTCCACACTGTAATTTGCTCCTTACTGGGGGATTCCTACAGACAGTGGGACATTTCCTGCCTCCTCATTCCCTTCTTTTCACAGGGCTCTGGAAAAGGCCTTTAGGGTTAGCTCAAGTATGATGTCTGATAGGGAAATCTGTGAGGAGTAACAGGTATTGGGCTGGGGGCTGCTGATGCTCCTTATGGGGTGGGGGCAAGGTGAGTGCTGTGGCAATCACTTGTCTGCGAGCTCCAGGCAGTCTTGCTAAGAATAACTTCGATGTAACCACTGCTATTTGAGTCAAGGTCCAGACTGACGCTGGTGAAAGGGCCCCCAGATGCTCAGTCCAGGCACTCCAAACCCTTCTAGCTGAGACTGGGCAGAATACAAACAGAAGGTGATAGAGAAGTTTAGATTGTAGCATGTTTGCACAGCAGGATAACATAACTTGATTTCAGATGTGAAGCCTCCAATATTTGCATGCAAAGACATTTAATCTGTGAAGGATGATTTTTACCTGGGTGGGGCCTCATATTTGAAATTTGCTTCAAACCCCATCTTCACCCTGTGAGGCACCAACGGGGCACTGCTCTGAGTGAGGTGGGCCAGGAGTCTGGCTCACCTCGACCTTCTTATTGCCCTAATTAACTACGGATGCAAAACAATCTATGATTTGGTGCTTCATTAATTAGTTTCTTCCCAGAGTTTTTAAGGGCTAGTCTCATATTCACACAGATACTCTTCTTTATCAACAAGGGGGATAAAAATTCAATGAGTGCCATTTGATCTCTGGACAGCTGCTTCTCAATACCCTATCAGTGCAAAACTCCAACAGTGCATCTGGAGTCTGGCTTCCAGACCTAATTATTCTGGATAATTACAGATATTGCCATGGAAAGAATCCAGAACAAGGTGCTCCTAATCCATCTTTGTTTTTTTTCTGTTGAGATGCAAAGCAGGCCAGACCTAAAGCCTGAGGCATCACCCGACAGAAGTCTCCATTCTGCTTCCCTGAGCACTGACTGTAGCTGGAGGTGAAGGGAAGCCTGCATTTTTGATTCTGTGACTTCTGCCCATTAAGAGGCACAGATGAAATTCCTAATGTCTAGATAAGGAGAAGAGACTTTACCAGAAAAAAAAAAAAAAAGGACAGACTGGGATATACAATTTTCTTCATAAATTGGTTAAAATATTTTGGAAAAAAAAATGAGTGAACTAGGATATTTCGTCTCAGCATCCTAAACAGGCCTTTTTATTCAGACTCTATTAGACATATCGTAGGCTGACTGTACAAACTCCTTTTCAAAAATTAGACATTCAGTTTTGAAACACAAACCTGGAATGTCTTCTCTCTGCATACATTTTTATTTTTTTAACTGCTCTGTTTCACCAAGACCACAGGGTGGTGTTTGTTATAGTTCCAGTAGAAAAAGACACTACGTACGAACTCGCAACATTAATCTACAGAAAGAAAATGCCAAACTGCGTTACAGGCCAGTCATTCCCTCAGCTTGCATTTTCTAGCTTACGTACGTCAACATTTTACTAACTTTTATGATTTTAGTCACTATATTTGGCATACATAAATTGAGTTGGAGAGAAATTACATTGTCCAATAAGCAATTTTGAGAAGGACTAAAATTTTTCCCGATCCTTTTCCTCCTAAATCCTTCAATAGAGGATTTTTGAGAGAAATTTTTGTTACAAGGCATGTGTGCTTGCCAGAGACAGAGACAGGAAGCGAAAAATCATCCTTCGGGGGGATGGTCACACCACAATCCCTTCTCCTCTCAGGATATTGGGCATGCACGCACATGTGCCCAGAGTGTGGGCCTCGGAGTTGAACTGCAGTCTACTCTGTGGGAGTTCAGCAACAGAGCCATTAAACTATCTGCTGGTCCCAATCCTTCAATATTTTAAAGTTTAGTTACTGGGTTAAATGTATGTATTACATAATAGACATTTGAATACCAGTTAAATTAATTAAAATATTAATGCCCTCATATATGAGGACACACACAATTGAGGAAACTGACCTATTGCTAAATTTCTCCCACCCCGTTTTCCGAATGTCTTTATCTAATGAAGATATTACTGAACTATCAATAGGTATGGTATCCCATTAGTATTAGATATTAGTGGTGCCTTCTTAGCACAGAAAATTGCAAATCAAACACTTCATATTTGTAAGAAAGTATGAAGTTGAAGGGGGCTGTCTGTGGCCTTATGAACAATAGCAATCTGGCTGACTGCTATGGCTGGAATTTCCGATGTTGAAACCCTAACCCCCAATGTGGTGGTATTAGAATGTGGGTTTCTGGGGTGATTAGGTCATGGGGATGAAGCCTTCATGAATGGGATTATTGGCATCACAGAAGAGGACCCAGAGGAACACCTTGCCCCTTCCACCATGAGGACATAGCAATAGGAAACAGACCCTCAGCCGACACCAAACTTGCCAGCACCTTGATGAGGGATTTCGTAGCCTCC
The DNA here is from genome assembly GCF_000334495.1 of Tupaia belangeri chinensis. Taxonomy (NCBI): domain Eukaryota; kingdom Metazoa; phylum Chordata; class Mammalia; order Scandentia; family Tupaiidae; genus Tupaia; species Tupaia belangeri. The sequence goes on along the minus strand of NW_006159558.1, from coordinate 1,551,320 downwards.
AGGAAATAAACTTTCTTTGTTCACAATCTACACATTTATGATATTTTATTATAGAAGCCCACACAGACTAAGACGCCTACACAGCCATGGAGAAGATGGTGATATTATCTCCTAATCAGCTAAGTTTAAGACTGTATGAATATGTGTGTGTGTTTGTGTGTGTGTGTGTGTGTGTGTGTGTGTGTGTATGCATTGTAGAAATGGAAATGTATCTCCTCAAGAGGGCTTTCACATTTTTGGCACATTGCCAGTCCACACACAGACAGCGAAGGCTGCAGTTAAAAACTTCAGGAAATACAGATTATCATCCAAGGCTTCCACCCTGCAATGGCACAGCACCTATGGGCCCAAGAACCATCTAAGAAACCAAAACAGGAAACTGAGGTTATCAAGATACACAATGATAGAAACTCAAGGGGTTTCCTCAACCCCACTACTGGGTCAAAGTCATTACATGCCAATTCTCTACCTGCAGCTTCTTGGGAATGCCCTTCACAGACTAGGCATTCCTGGTTTTGATGATCTTAGTGCCTCTGGGTTAGGTGGAGGGCTGCTAGCTCTAAGCTAAGCCTATGCCATTCTATGGACTGTTTTCTAGGTCTGTCTTAATACTGTAACTGATACCTAGGACAGACTAAGAGCGATCTTCCAAAGAACTGTGAAATTTAATGAACTTATCTTAAAGATTTTCAATACCTGTTGAGCCAGATTTTTCTGTTAACTGCTAGTGATTGCATAACATTTTACTCATGCTGGGGACACTCTGTTGTTTGTGTTCATCCTTTACTCTGTATTAACAATGACTGTTGGTTATCAATGGAATTTAGTAGGCTGACCCACTAGCTAGCTTTACAACACTCGGTCAAACATATTTCCTGAAAATTTACTAGACAAGACTAGACAATGGTGGGGAATGCTGACATCAAGGAGCCCATACGCCCACTTATCAAATGTTCTGCCTTTCTTGATTACAGGAAAATTGAGAGTACTTTATTCCTTGTACCAAAGTCAATTCTTTGGTAATACTCGGTGCAATAAATACTGGGTTGTCAGGAAAGTTATGACACATTTTTTAATAGGAAAACATAGAAAAATGTATCATGTCTTTCCCAATGATATAATATATAGTGTGTGGATTCATTTGAAATTAGACTTTAGAGATTTTAGATACTTCACCTTAATCTACAGTGTTATATGTGTGTACATACGTATGTATATTTATAGTACATATATATATACATGTTTACATCAATATATACATCCATGAGTATGTATTTAGTAAGTTTTGTCATGTTAGAATATATAATAAGCAGTGAATTTTATATCTCATATATACTATCTTTATGAGCTATAATACACATAGCATATACATTCTGTATGATATGGATTACACATATGACAAAGCACAAAACTATGTGAAGCACTGCATTATATATATTATGTATTCATTGCCATTATATTATACAATATATTCTGGTTAATAAAGACTAAACACAGAATAAGCTTTTAGAAATCACCAAAGGCTGTAGTAGGAGGATTTTGATGTGGGTTTGGATGCAAATTCACTTCATGTATGAAGATTTTAACTTATTATTATTATTATTATTTTATTTTTTAGAGATTTTTTTTTTTTTTTTTTTTGCTATAGGGTGTGTGTGCTTACCAGAGAAACAGAAAGTGAGAAATCAACCCCAGGTAGTATGGCCACACCGCAATTGCTTCTCCTCCATTCTCCTCTTGGGATCTTGGGCACACATGCACATGCACCCAGAGTGAGTTTAAGTCACTGGGTCCAGGACTTGAACCATGGTCGACTACATGGGAGTCCAGTAACATAGCCATTAACGCCAACTGCTGGTCCCAAATTAGTAATTATTTAAGGTAACTTGTACATCTACTGAAATGGTTCATCCCCCATGTACTCTGTTGCTTAGGTAAAAAGGAAAAAAATGTTTAAAGCATCATGTTTATTAAGGCAGAATACTGTTCACCCTCATCACTGACCTGACGCTAACAGAGGTGAGCAGCCAGCTCAGACGTCTGTTTGCCTAATTAACTAACGCACACGACCCAAGAGTATTTCTCCCCAGGGCCTGTTGGCTTTTGGTTCAGAGGTGAAGAGCCTCCAGATTGAGATAACCCCCCACCCCCCAAGGTCTGCTTGAGCCAGGCTTCCTCCATCGCTAGGTGCCGTGGCCCCAGGGACACAGTTGTGGTCCATCAGGCTGGGTTCCTGGGTCTCTCTTTTCCACCCTGTTTTTCCTTCTGTGATTCCAGATTGTACCTAAAAGCAGTTTCCCAGTAGAATCCTTTGCTATTGACCATTTATCTGATCTGCAGCTCTGAAGGAAACAAGACTGACCCTGAGCTCAGCAAGAGTAGACCATTGGGCATTCACATGGAGGCCCTCATCCACGTGAAAAAGGAATTTCCCAGTCAGGGGTTCATTCCATAACCAGCTCCATGTTAATCTGCTCCTCAGGACACTCCTCACACCCTCACCTCGATGTCTCAAATCTGCATTCACGAACTCCTGGGACCATTACTCTATAGTGAAAGAGGCCTGTGTCATCCCCCAGAGAATAGATTTAAAACAAACAAAAACCCAAACAAGCCATGGCCTCTTACTTAAAAAAAAAAACGGGGGTGGGGTGGGTAAAAATCTCTAATTGGGTGAACTGTCCCTGCACTTCCAGAATACGGTCAATATCCTCTGGAGTCAGTTCAGGAGATGGTTCTTCACATTAGATTCAGCCTGAATCTCACGTATGTCCCGGCTGCTGTGGGCTCTGCCTTAAACCCGCCAGGGTTCACGGTGCGTGCATATACTCGCTCACAGGGAGAGCGTAACCCCTCCAGCCTACCCCTCATCTTCTAGTCGCTCCCATCATGACTGTGCTTGGGTAAACAACCTCAGACACAGCCTCGTTCAACAACCCTCCCCTGACCCTCCACCTCAGAATCCCCAGCCCTGACCTGCCTCACCCTCCATATCATGGCTGCCCAGTATTACAAGCCACTTCCAGTGGATGTCCTTCTAGTTCGATGAGACTTAAGTCAGAGGGTCCACCTTATTTATATTTGACATATAGCAGTGTGACTGTCTGTAGGAACAAGAGTTATGATGTGTTGAGGTCTTCCTAAGTGGGAGCATGCGAGTACATGATGGCTAGGCATCATCTTGTGTGATCTTGTAATGACTATATTGTCACTGTTGTTGGCCCCACTCTAGGAGAAGCAAGCAGTCTCAGAGACGGCCCAGACAGGCCAAGCATGACTTCACCTCAGAACCTTTGTGCTGGCTGTCCCCTCCTCACCTCAGAACCCTGGCTCTGGCTGCTCAGTCTGTTCCCTCTGACCGGGACATTCCTCCAGATACCCACATGCTTTCCTCCTTCCTTCCTTCAGGCGTTTGTTCCAGTGATACCTACTCACTGAGTGCTTCCCTGGCCCCTCTCCCCTTCTGACATCCCCACCCCATCATCTTTCCCTGTAGCTCTTCTCATGCCTGCCATCTCATCCACACTGGAGAATTAGGTCCAAAAGGATGGGCGTATTGACCTCTGTGATCCACAGGTAAGTGTCTAGTCCCCTGAATAATGTCTGGCACAAAACAGGGGCTCAGTAAATGCCTGCAGAATTGAATGAAACTCTCCAAGGTCACAGAGCTACTCAGTGACAGAACCGAGGTGGCCATCTTCATCTGCCTATCTCCTAAATCTCTTACCCACTACCTTCTGTAGTTCTGGAACTCGGCGGAATACAACTCTTTCTTCCCATCTGCAACTGAACTCATTACTCTCTCATTTTTCTGTCCCTATATGTTGAAATCATTCAGACCCTTTAAGACGTGTGCCCACATCCGGAGTGAGCCCCACTGTCTCTGCTTGCAAGCCGGCTGTAGGGGTCTTTCTTCCCCAGGACTTCTCTTCAGTGTCCTTCCAGTTAGTATGTGCTGTTTCCTGGGAATCATGTTTTCCTCTATTTCATGCTGTTGAGCTGAAATACAACCCCCCAAAACTAACCTTCTACACGAGAGTACATAGGAGATGGATTTTTCCGAGTACCTGCAAGTCTAAAAATACTTGATTCTCCCTTTATAATGGATAATTTGGCTAGGTACAGATTTTAGGAGGAAAATTATTTTCCCTCTGAACTTTGAGAGCATTACCTCATTCGTCTTCACCATCCAGTATTACAACTGCTGTCAGGTGGAGCCTGTTTTATTTCTCTCCAAAGGCTTTCAGGTCCCCTTTTATCTTGGTGCTTTGAAATTTCATGATGCGTAATATGGAATATTTTCTATTCCAAGCATAAGGTATTTCCTATAACAGAGCATGCCTCTCAGGGCTGAGGGATTTTTCTGTAGGGCTTCTTTGATAATTTGCTTCTCTTCTCTCTTTCTGAGACATAGCAATATGTTGGATCCCTGGGTCTTTGTGGCTTTTATTGCATTATTCTCATATTTTCTGTCTCTTTCC
>NW_006159558.1:1538211-1545990 GCF_000334495.1 Tupaia belangeri chinensis | reverse complement strand
TTCAATCTTCTGGGTGATTTCCTTAACTATTTTCACCTCATTTGATCAAATGTTTAGTTTTGATAGTTACATTTTTACAGCCTAGAAAGCCTTTCTTGTCCTTTGATCTTTCACATACCACCCAGTTTTTATTTAATGAACACGAAATCTTACTAAATCCTTCTCAATACTGAACCGAAAGTTTTTGCTTATGTCTTGAAATCTCTTTCGGTCCATAAGTTATCTCTGTTTTTTTTCTGAGATGGTTTATTTTTTCTATTTTGGTCTCTCTTTTTCACATCACTAATTCTCTCCAAGTCCTAAGTAATCCTTGCTAATTTATCATATTTGAGAAAGAAAGCCCCCACGGCAGCTTCTTTTTAATGTCAACAGAAACTTCCCATCATGTAGCCCTGACTCAGAACTTAAGACAGGGAGGGGTCCCACATGGCCTATGGTCTTCCTTTAGAATGAGTGAGCGAGGTGAAGCCCCAAGCCTCTGCACCCCACCACCCCTTGTGCCTGTATCTAGGCCATCTACCTCACCACACAAGTCTGAGGACACAACAAGAAGTCCTTGGTTTCCTGAGTTTTGTCAAGAGGGCACTCCTGCTTCTCCTCTTAGAGTAAGTAGGGTCACCATTTTGGGAGGAGAGATGGGAGTTGGAGGGGGAGAATCCAACTCTGAACTGTCTCAAATGCTGCCTTTCACCCGTCCCTCTACCTTCAGCTCCACGTCTCTCCCACCCCTTCTAGCTCAACTCAGATGCTTCGGCCTGTCCAACAGCTCATGTAAGGAAGTCAGTCCACCTCCCAAGTCATGCCAGGGTACATTCTCAGGAGACACTTTATTGAGCTATCCCTCGATTTCTAGAAAATTCTTGGCTTGCTAGTTGCTGACAGACAACCCTCTGTCTTTGTGTTCTCGCCTCTCTGTGATATCATTTCCTGTTACCGTTATGTACTTCTGTTTTCTTGGTTGGGGGATCTGAGACATAGGGGTGGCAGATGATGCCATCTTGACTCAATACCTGTGATATCTTCTCAGTTTTTTAGTACACATGTTCCCAATTAAAGAAAATCATGATCAAGACCATAAAGTATCAATAATACTAGGCTATAGGAAGATGCCACTTTCCTATCAGAGGACAGAAAAGATCTGTCTACCCTGTTTTCATTTACAAGGGAGCTATGCTGTAGAAAGTGAAAGGCAGGTATTACTTTCTGTGAATCCAACAAACAAGCAAAAAGCACCAGGAAGGCCCTTTAGGCCACCTGGCAACCCAAACTCATGGTTCTAGACTCAGCCACTAACTCTTCGTGAGGAGGTGTGAAACCTCACTCTTCCCAGTGCACTTTGTCCTGGACTACAAGGCAACCTGAAACGGGAATAAACACAGTGCTGATGGAAACGCCTGGGTACCGGTTCTGTGTGTTCTGGAGCTCCGGGCAGGGTTAGCATGTACAGAGGAGACAAGGTTTACCGAACAGGTGTCAGTATCCGCTTTCCTGGGAGGAGGAAAGTGTAGAGAGTAGGCTTCCACGAGCCCAGTAGGACATGGGTTCTCTACTGTAACGTGGGGTTGCAAAATTTTAGAGGTGAGGGCCGGCAGAAAACTCTTTGTAGAAGCAGGAGAAGGTCAGTATAGGAACTGCCACTCACTCCACAAGGTTGCTGGGGTGCAAAATGCCGGAGCACACCTGGCAGGAGAAAGATCCACTTACATTGATTCAAAAGATGGCCTGGGCAGATACTGGGCTTCTAAGACCAGAACTTGTGAGGAGGAGGCTGGGACCAAGGGGCATAGCCTGCAGGGAATGCAACGGGTCCCTGTGGTTGGGAGGCCTCCCAGATCTAGTTCCAAACAACCCCACAAGTTCCAGGTGAAGCAGAATTGGCATGAGCTACACCTGAAAGGTTAAAGTGCTGATTAATATCACAGGCTGATCATCTTCTAGCTAGATACATCTAAACGGGGATTTTTTTCCTTTGTTAAGGGATGGCAGGGCTGTCCAGCACCTGCGTGAGCAGAATGTTTGTGAGCACTGTTCACACGCTTGTCCATGGGCAGGGAAGGTCAGCTTCAGGAAATCAAACTTCAAGGCACAGCAGGAACCAACTACCAGGTTGCTTTCTGGCCACATTCCAGGAGAGGCGTGTTGAATCTGGTCATTACCTGCGTGGACATCACGTTCCCCTTGAGAACCTGACAGCAGAGACTGCAAAGTTCCCATCTAAGATTGGGCTGTTTTTCTTTCTCTTCCTCACAACAGGAGCACCTTGAAGCCATAGTGAGTCAAGGGATGGATCTGAAATGTCCACATTTTAGAAGGTAGGGCTTAGAGGGCATGATCCTCTCTAAAGATGGAGTTTTATGTCAGTTTGGCTGACATACAAGATAGATACACAGTCACCAAATTCCTCTCCATATTAGGTCAATTTCAACTCAAATCATTGGCTTAAAAATCTATATTTCATTCATTGCATTTTTACTTCAAGATAAGTTACTAATGTTTGGCTTAAAATTAATAGTTATTGGGGTCAGCAGGTGGCATGGAGGTAAGGCAGCTGGATCTCACATGATTGACTGCAGTTTGAGTCCCAGACCTGGAGGCTTGAAAATCATGTGGGATCCATGAGCATGCATACCCAAAATTCCAGTAGGAGAATGGAGGAGAAGGAACAGAGATGTAGCCATCCTCCCAGGTGGGTGATTTCTCACTTTCCTTCTCTCTGTCTCTCTCAAGTGAGTACACATGTCCTATGGTAAAAACCTTAAAAAAATTAATTTCAGATTTTTCTTTCTTTCTCTTTTTTTTTGGGGGGGGGCGCGGGAGGATTTTGCTATAGGTGCATGCACTTTCCAGAAAGACAGAGACAAACAGAGAGACAGAAAGCGAGAAATCATCCCCCAGGGGGGATGGCTACACCGCAATCTCTTCTCCTCCATTCTCCTCTTGGAATCTTGGGCACGCATGCACACGCGCGAGTTTAAGCCACGGGGTCCGGGACTCAAACCATGGTTGACTACATGGGAGTCCAGCGACGTAGCCATTACGTGATCTGCTGATCCCCAGATTTTTATTTCTAACAGAAATACTTTGGCTTTAAAGCCAGGAACGGGAAGGATTGTATTATTTTCTTCACAAAAGTTAACACAAACTGCAATTGGGGAAGTCACGTTCAACAGGTTGTGAACAACATTTTATGATACTTTTGCTTTCTTCAAAATCACTAGTCCTTTAAGTAAGTTGAAAACTTAAACAAGCCTGATGTTAGGGAGCTCCCACAAGAAGGACTGGGTCCTCACTTGGGCACCACTTACCATGAAGGGAGATAACAATTTCACAAAACCAAAAACTACTGAGACATCCTTGGCCTCTGACAACTTCATATCTGAGAAATTACTTTTCTGGGTTTTGTCTGAACTGTGGTGTTTCCCCAGGGAGTTAGAAATGTCTGGCCAGTCCTCTCAAAGCTCAGCCATCAGGAAGGTCTGGTGGAAAATGTAATGTGGGTCTCCTTCCCAAGGCCCAGGACAACGGGTGGCCTGAGATGCCTGGAAAACACTGCTCACTTCCGGAAACGTTTTCAGCAGAACGAGAAAAACTGCTTGAAAAAACTCCGATGTGAATATGCAACTCTCCCCTTGATAGGTGTGCTTTGGTTCTGGTCGATGGGTATTACGTTTTGGTCTATAACCAAGACCGTAGTCTTTGCCAGCAATGTCCACAATCCCACCTGCTCCCTCTGCAGCCCACTCCATCTCCATCCTCCCGATTGCTGGGCAGCTGCTTCTTTGAGTCCTGTTTCTCTTACTATCATCCACTAGTTCATGAGAAAATCCCCTCAGCTCTACCGCACACACATCCAGAACTGCTCTTCATAACCTCCAATGCTACCATGTTGACCTAAAGCATAATCACCTCTTGCTTAGACTACAGCAACCACCTCCTCACGGATAGTCTTGCCTTTGCCCTTGTCCTCACGGATAGTCTTGCCTTTGCCCTTGAGGACAGTCTATTCCTTGCACAAGCTGGAGTGACCATTACAAACCCAGCCACACCGCATCAGCCTTCTGCTCGAATCCACAGTGACTCCTGTTGGTTTAGCAAAGCCAGCATCCTTAAATCCTCATCAAGACTTACAAGGCCTCCTTCATCTTACCTTCCACCCCATCTCTGGCCACCTCACCGACCTCAGGCCATGTGCTAGTCCTCAAGGGCTCCGATACAACCCCAAGGTCTCTTTGCAGGTGCTGCAAACATATCAGACACACCCCCATTTACAATACACACCCCCACTTACAAAGCACACCCCTATTTAAAGGTCCTTCACTTGCTGTTCCTTCTGCTGAGGACACCCTTCCCCAAGTTCCCAGAGGACCAGCTTGCTCCCCTCCCTCAGGACTGACTCAGAAATTACTAGCCTTTCCTGACCATCATCAAAAGTTTTTATTTTTATGATTTTCTGTTTTCTACATTTAAAACAAGGCTGCAGTTTTGGTTGATTTTGTTTCCCCGGGTTTAAATCAGTGGCAATTACATAGAGGCTCTTAAGAGAGAATTATTACTTTTTACTTATTTTTTTTTAATGCCAGAGGGCACATGTACATGTCCTATGAGTGAGAGTGAGAGAAAGAAAGGGGGGGAGAGAACACTCCTCAGTGGAGCCTGGTTATATTACAATACCTTTTCCTCCAACCCCCATCCTCTCAGGATCTTGGACACATGTGCACACCTAGTGTAAAGCTGATGGGGTCGTGATTTGAGCTCTGGTCAGCCATTTTCATTCAGGTACCTCTACACAGCACTTAACCACTCCACAGGGCCAGCCCAATATGCAATTACTGAGTGAATCAAATAATTAATAAATGAAAGACTCAACCTATCTTGTACTCACATTCCTTTTAATCAGTGGTAAATCTCCAAAATTACAACTTTTCACATTCAAAAGCTATTTGTGAATTTTTACTTAACTGTGCTCTTGTAAGTAGGAAATCAGGTGGTTCTAGACTGAATCATGACTGATACGGTACCAAGTACATAGAACGAGGCTTGGAGTCTGACAGCTGCAAGATTCCTCATCTCTCAGAGACATCAGACCCGAGCTCCACACACTTCCCAGGCAATAGTTGGCTAATTTCTAAATAGGACATACAATCTTATGCAACCCAAGTGTTTACGCAGAGTTACAGAATAATTTTAAAATCAAAAACCACCAGCAGCAATCTGCATAAAAAATTAAATGAATATTTAAAAGCACACATTCTAAACAAACTAACTCCAAACATTAAAAGTTACCACTGTAGCCCTCAAATGATGAAGCTTCAACTGCACATTGACTTTTCAGGTAGCAAAATGACTTGTGGCCAGAGGAGCTGAGGAACAGATGGAAATGCGGAGGAAAGCATAGGTACGTGGGAACGTGATGAGCAAATGAAGTTCCCTTCTTCTGGCCAACGAACACCCCCCCCACCAGCCCCTGTCACACACATGTGCACATCACACCAGACCCTTCAGACTATTCATTTCAGGCATTAGAGCACAAGCTATTTTCACCTTGCAGTTAACCCTTAAATCTGTTCTTTGAGTCAATGATTTAAGAAACTATTGGACTCTTTTCTGCTGTATTTCCAGTTCCCCAACTTCTCTTCCAGCCCAGCATTTGCAGTCCTGTAGCCACACTCCTGATTTACAATGAAGCGATTTAATGGAACATGCAAGTCTACCACATCGAGCCAACAGGAGGAAGAGGAGGAAGCTATGATTCCTGATTTCTTTCTCCAGGTAGGGCCTTTAGCAAGTCACCTGCACTGCCAAAGCCTCAGCTTCTCTTTTCTCTCTGACAGCGACTTGGCTGAGAAGGGTTTTGGGAAACTTTAGTCTCCCACAAACATTACCTAGTAAACTTATTTTATAGACTTGTATTAAAAAAATTCAGTACCTGTTCCCCAGCCCCGCTTCCAACTGGATTATAGCTCCTGAGTGTTACATCGTGGATATGAGGGGACTTCAAACAATTCACAGAAACGTGGAATTCAAGTACAAGTTTCTTTTGGTGCAAAAAAGTTTGAAATCCTCCACAGAGTTTTTTTTCTATGCTATGTGTTTTACATGACCTTTTCGAAGACCTTTTGTATTCTGGTACTAGCACTGTTTGGCACGCATAATTGTCTGTCTCTAAAATTCTGTGAAGGGAGAAAGGCAGGGAGTGAGAAAGACTGCTTATTTCAGGGGATGCTCCTTGGCCACCTTCAAGTGCAGCAGGTCTCTGGCCTGTGTCCCACCATGCCAGGGCAGCCCATGCTGCAAGGGCAGTGCTGAACCCAAGGAGCCTGTGGTCACCCACCTCAGGCATGCAACCAGCTCCTTTACCTTCACAGTTATCTCTTAGTGTCAGAAAGGAGACAGGAGCACAGTGTCTGTCACTAGAGTGACACAGTTACCAAATACTTCTGTAATGGAAAAAAATCCACAATATCCACAATAAACCGGGCGTGTCGTCAGGTTTTAGGAGACAAACATTAGCCTTTCAATCATACTGTCTTGTGTAAGCTGCACAAATGGCTCTGACAGCTGAGAACCAGCAGACTGCTGGGTCTCCAGTGGCCACAGTGACCACTTAAACCGGGTGTGTCGTTAGGTGTTTTAGGAGACAAACATTAGCCTTTCAATCATACTGTCTTGTGTAAGCTGCACAAATGGCTCTGACAGCTGAGAACCAGCAGCATGCTGGGTCTCCAGTGGCCACAGTGACCACTGAAATGTCGCCTCCTCTGAACTGACTGAGGAAAGCAGCCCCTCCCCACCAGCCTGGCCCCCTGTGCCCTATAAAAGCAGGTAGCATAATCCAAAGTCTTCATTACTGATTACTTTGTCCCCACTGCAGCATTCTGTGTAATTCAAGCAGGGATGGGGGTGTCCTGCTTTTCCAATGACTAAATTTCAACAAAATGTACCAAGTTCCAGCCAAAACAAATGAGTAATAATTCAAGGCAACACGTATCATTGGTTATTTTCCCACTACGACTGAAGCCAATGTAAACCGAATGTCAGATCTGAGAAAATCCCTTACTTTCTCTGATGTGTAAAGGTGATCACATAAACACTGCGATTGTTATGCACTTTGCTTTTTTTCTGGAGATAATCAACAGGTCTCTGTACTAAGTTTGCTTATTTATGTGATTTAGTGTTCAGATAGGGGAAAGAGCGACACAGAAAAGAAATGAGAGGACGGGGTGCTGCAGATTGGGAGAGCGACCGCCTTACCCCTGGAAAGAAGTGACTGATAGATTTCAGGCAAAATGAGAAGCCTTGGCATCCTGTCTTGCAGACACTGAAAACTGTCCCAGACACGCCCAGCCAGCTTGATTTCGGCTCCAGCCCAGCTGTCGCCCCCAGCCCGCACGTTCCCGCACAACGCGCCCAGGTGAGCCGCGCCACGGGGCGGCGGCCGTTTACCTGCCAGGCTGCCCGGCCTTTGGAGGGTGGCCGTGGCATACAGCTCCTGCGCGTGCTTGCTGTACTGCTCGGACGCGTGGACCAGGCGCTTGGTGGGCGACAGGGTGGCGTACGTGCCGATGGTGGAGCTCAGCTGGTGGATGGGCGACGAGGAGATGGTGGACTGCACGGTGGGGGGCGAGGTCACGCGGATCGGGGACAGGCCGGCCGAGGACACGACGATGTTGATGGGCGAGCTGGTGCTGTAGGACTTGGCCAGGCGGCTGGGCGACTGCTTGGGCGAGGAGCCGCGCGGCGCGGCGTAGGCGGCGCCCTCGGGGGCCGAGCCTCCGCGCT
>NW_006159558.1:1537626-1538029 GCF_000334495.1 Tupaia belangeri chinensis | reverse complement strand
GGCTGGGGCAGCCGGTCTGCGCGCACAGATGCCCCGGCTCCTCCGAGGCGGCTTTCTTTCCGACCGGCTGGCAAAGGGCGGCTGGAAGTCACATTCCAGGGAGACATGTATTCGCTTACAGTTCTAGGGTGTTCTAGGGAGGCATCGCATTAGTCACGTAAGGCTTTTAAAGGGCCACCCAAGGGACACTGGGGGTCTCCCTGGGCGCAACCGGGATCTCTTAATTTTGATGAGAAATTCAGGCATTAAGTCACCTCGCCACCCCCAAAACGGTCATGTCATTGGACGCCCCACCTCTAAAACCGGCCGAGTTGCCTCCTTATCGGGAAAACAAAGAATAAACATACTTTCTGGAGTTTATTCTGCTTACATTGTCTTTTTTTTTTTTTTTTTGGACAAGAAA
>NW_006159558.1:1498098-1537570 GCF_000334495.1 Tupaia belangeri chinensis | reverse complement strand
CCCCCCCCAGCTGTGTTTTCACACTGAAAACTAAATGCCACTCACTTATTTATAAGAACAGGAAAGAGGACAAGGGCTGGGTCAGGCTGGAAAGACAGTGGGGGGGGGCACTTCCCCTGAATCTTTTGCAGAGACAAATTTGCTTTGGAATGAAAACACTACAGGGTCAATGTCTTCTGGGCAGGAGGGCTCTGATCTTCCAGCTCCAGGGGAGCAGAAAGGTGTTTGAGAGCAGGCTGGTGTGAATAGGAGGAAGGACAGTACTTAGTGAGAGAAAAGCTGGGGAGGATGGTTTGGAAAAGTAGTGGTGGGAGTTGGGTGGGGAGGAGGAAGCGCATAAGATGGGGGACTGAAAGGACGCTATCCATGACAAGTTTCAGCTATGCCCCCTCCACCCATTTTGGCATACAGTGGGTAAATAGTCACCTGGGCAGGTTCATCTGCATGTAGGCAGCACTTCAAATGTTACCTGGGAGGTCAGAATTTCATGAAGATTTGGGAGAGTCAATTGAGCAACATCAAAATCTATTAAGCGCAGCCTGGAGTGAGACTCTGTGCTGGTGTGTGTGTGTGTGTGTGTGTGTGTGTGTGTGTGTGCGCACGCGCATGTATTTACATTATATGTATTTATTTACCCACAGTGGTGAATGTATTTAATATATCTCCATGTATGCATTTTCCAGTACATCTCAATCCAGACAGCAGTTATTTTAACAGGCTGAATGAAAATGAAATGTCAGCTCCAAGTTTTCGTTCAATGGTGTATTTCCAGCAACAGAACGAGGCCTGATTCCGTGCAGATGCTCCAGGAATTTCGTGGACAGGTGAAGGAACAGCTAATAATGCTGGCCCAAGGTTTTGGGAATGAGGGTATATATGTTCTGGATGGTGGAAAGCCCTGTAAAACCAGGTGCTCACCCTGAGCCCCAGACAAACAGCCGAGCATCATCCAGTCACTGAGGGACATGGTTTAGATCCAAATTTGTTTCTCTCCCAATGTAAGCTCTGAGCGTGGAGCATACAGACTTCTCAAAGTTCGATCTATATACTATCCTCTGATCCAGGAGAGCTATGTTCTGGGTTTTTGCCATAGGGCAAGTGTGCTCACTGGAGAAAGGCAATAACAGGAAAAGTGAGAAATCACCCCCAGTGGGGATGACCATGCCACAATCCCTTCTCCATTCTCCTCTCAGGAGTTTGGACAGACACACTCATATGCCTGGTATGATTTTAAGGTCACCGGTCTGGCCTTGAACCATGGTCAACTCTGTGGCAGTGCAATACCTTAACCACCATGCCACCTTCTGGCCCCACCAGGGTAGCTTTAAAAGAAACATCTCCGTACCAGCACCTGCCCTAGCTAGGTCATTTAACATCTGTGAAGGTGGGACTGAAGCATCAGGCTCACCAAGTGATTCCAATGTGCAAACCAGTACAAGACCCAGTTTTCCGACAGCAGTGCTTTCCAAAGGGCGGTCCCTGTTCCTGCAGCTGCAGCACAGGCATCCTCAACCCCCTGACACTGAACATCAGCCAGCGGGAGTGGCAGGGATCTGTGTTCTAACATGTGCTCCAGAGGTTGGAATGACTGATCAAGAGGAAATTCTGCTTCAGGGGTCTGGAGAGAGTCACCATTGCTAGCAATCTTCCAGAGAAGGCAGATGCTGCTGGTCTCAGAATGACCATGAAGCTATGAAGCTCCACTGGAGTGCCCTGTCAGCTCGGGCCTGAAGGACATCCACCTGTGCAGAAGCCAGGGACAAATGAGGGAAGGGCCTGCCTCAGGAATTCCTGCACACCTTCACACAGGCTCAGAGTGAGAACACTGAGGGTCCCAGCTGCACTCTCTGAGTAAAACAGCACAGACGTCTCCTGTATGCCTTAGCTAGGTGACGTGAACAACACCCTCACACTACACTAATGATGCGAACAGCAAGGAGCACCAACTAGCACAATTATGATAAAATACTGGCCACGGCATACTGAGATAAATGAAAGCAATGTTAAGTCAGTATTTATTCTGGTATTCAAATATCAGAATGACTGGTGACCCAGGAAAACCTTAAATAACTTTTGGAAACAGTTGGCTACTACTACTACTACAGTTTACTACTTCTTCTTCTCCTTCTTTTTAGAATGATCTACTTAGTTTTATTTATTTACTTATTTTAAATTTGCCATAGAGCATGTGTGCTCACTAGAGAAAGAAAGATACATTATATGTATTTATTTACCCACAGTGGTGAATGTATTTAATATATCTCCATGTATGCATTTTCCAGTACATCTCAATCCAGACAGCAGTTATTTTAACAGGCTGAATGAAAATGAAATGTCAGCTCCAAGTTTTCGTTCAATGGTGTATTTCTAGCAACAGAACGAGGCCTGATTCCGTGCAGATGCTCCAGGAATTTCGTGGACAGGTGAAGGAACAGCTAATAATGCTGGCCCAAGGTTTTGGGAATGAGGGTATATATGTTCTGGATGGTGGAAAGCCCTGTAAAACCAGGTGCTCACCCTGAGTCCCAGACAAACAGCCGAGATCATCCAGTCACTGAGGGACATGGTTTAGATCCAAATTTGTTTCTCTCCCAATGTAAGCTCTGAGCGTGGAGCATACAGACTTCTCAAAGTTCGATCTATATACTATCCTCTGATCCAGGAGAGCTATGTTCTGGGTTTTTGCCATAGGGCAAGTGTGCTCACTGGAGAAAGGCAATAACAGGAAAAGTGAGAAATCACCCCCAGTGGGGATGACCATGCCACAATCCCTTCTCCATTCTCCTCTCAGGAGTTTGGACAGACACACTCATATGCCTGGTATGATTTTAAGGTCACCGGTCTGGCCTTGAACCATGGTCAACTCTGTGGCAGTGCAATACCTTAACCACCATGCCACCTTCTGGCCCCACCAGGGTAGCTTTAAAAGAAACATCTCCGTACCAGCACCTGCCCTAGCTAGGTCATTTAACATCTGTGAAGGTGGGACTGAAGCATCAGGCTCACCAAGTGATTCCAATGTGCAAACCAGTACAAGACCCAGTTTTCCGACAGCAGTGCTTTCCAAAGGGCGGTCCCTGTTCCTGCAGCTGCAGCACAGGCATCCTCAACCCCCTGACACTGAACATCAGCCAGCGGGAGTGGCAGGGATCTGTGTTCTAACATGTGCTCCAGAGGTTGGAATGACTGATCAAGAGGAAATTCTGCTTCAGGGGTCTGGAGAGAGTCACCATTGCTAGCAATCTTCCAGAGAAGGCAGATGCTGCTGGTCTCAGAATGACCATGAAGCTATGAAGCTCCACTGGAGTGCCCTGTCAGCTCGGGCCTGAAGGACATCCACCTGTGCAGAAGCCAGGGACAAATGAGGGAAGGGCCTGCCTCAGGAATTCCTGCACACCTTCACACAGGCTCAGAGTGAGAACACTGAGGGTCCCAGCTGCACTCTCTGAGTAAAACAGCACAGACGTCTCCTGTATGCCTTAGCTAGGTGACGTGAACAACACCCTCACACTACACTAATGATGCGAACAGCAAGGAGCACCAACTAGCACAATTATGATAAAATACTGGCCACGGCATACTGAGATAAATGAAAGCAATGTTAAGTCAGTATTTATTCTGGTATTCAAATATCAGAATGACTGGTGACCCAGGAAAACCTTAAATAACTTTTGGAAACAGTTGGCTACTACTACTACTACAGTTTACTACTTCTTCTTCTCCTTCTTTTTAGAATGATCTACTTAGTTTTATTTATTTACTTATTTTAAATTTGCCATAGAGCATGTGTGCTCACTAGAGAAAGAAAGAGATGGAGGAGGAAAATGAGATAGAAGCTGCCAAGACTTGAACCACAGTCTGCCACTTGGGAGTCCAGCAGCTTAACCAGAGCAGCACTTGCTGGCCCCCCAGTTTACTTCTCTTCCAGCCTATTGGAACTTCCTGTCTCAGAGTGTGAACTCTGCTGAGTATTATTATTGTCTCCTGATTTGCCTTACATGGACGCCAAGCCTACAGGAGTTTTGAGAACTGCACACCAGCTCCAGACATGCTGGCAGCTACGGCAGCTGATGTGGACATCTTTTAGATGCCACAGGATGTTATAAAATGTTGCAATGATTTTTTTACATGAAGAAAAAAAACCCATAGGGGCTAGTCCCTTAGTCTAGTGGTTAAGGGACCTGGATGCCCCATGGCCGCCATGGTTTGAAGTGTGGCCTGATAACTGGGAAAACATGACATGCCGGGCACTTTTGTGTGTGCGTGTTCCAAATTCCGACAGGATGGAGAGCTGGAGAAGAAGGTATTGTGACGTGACCACCCCCCTGTGGGGGATGCTTTTCCCTCCTCCTCTCTCTGTTTCTGTGTTTCTCTGATGAGCACACATGCCCTCTGGCAACTAAAAAAAGAAAACATAAACAATGACACTTACATACTTTTTAAGATAGTAAAGTGGTACTGTTCACTATACACTAAAATGCAATTCCAAAGAAGCCTCCTGAATCCACTTGTCTAAATTTCCACCATCAGTCAAAGCACTTCCCCAGGGAAACCCACAATGCGGTGAGGTATCTACACAGAGCGCTGCCTGGTGTAGCTTTCTGCAGTGCTGGGAGTGTTCCAAGGCTGCACCCTCTAACATGGCAGCTGCTGGACACATGGGGCCTTGGCACATGTGAAATGTGGGTGACCAATGGTGGACCCCAGTTTAAAGCTGCATTTAATTACAGTGTATTTAAATGTCAATGGCCACATGTGAGGAGTGGCTATCTTATTGGACAGCACAGCTTGTACACCGTACTGCAGTTTGCTGTAAGTGGAAGTGCTGTGCTCTATTCCAATGGCTTATCAAGTATGCCTGAAAAGCATGGTTCTTTGGCAAAACAGTGAAATCTGTTTTGTGGCATCATTTGGACAAAACCAGTAATCTCATGGGAACTTCTTTCCACTCTTGTACTTTTGTGTTCTTTTTACATAATTTCACTTAGTAGCTTTTAGCCAGTTATGGATCCATGAGGCTACACTTCGAGCCTGCTGCATTGTTTTCAGGATGGCTTGTTACTACCCATCATTGGACTGAGAATAATAAAAATATATCCCAACAGATGTGGAATTGAATCCAGTTCATTGTCATGGAAGTCCAATTACACCTTAGAAAAATCCAGGGAAAATTGCACTTAAAAAAAAGAAAAACTAAAAAGTACCACACACTCCTGGGGATATTTGGGAATGTGTATGTACATGCAATAAGAACTGAAATAATGTTTTGAACTGATGATGAGACTCTTAAAAGAATCATAACGATCTAAAAGTTTTTAGAAATACGTGGAGTGGAGTGGACTGGACACCAATATCATTCTTGATCACACAGTCTGGCCTATTGGCACAGTCAGCCCTGTAGGAGTCTTCATTCCCAGCTCTTTAGACCCATCTGAGAGCTACTTGTTTTCCCCACCTCTTCACGATATGTGTGTGGTGGGTGGGGGAGAGCTAGGTGAAATGCCAGCACATTTATGGACAAGCAACACTGACAAGGGGCTGCTCTGGGAAGACCTCCAATAGGCAGAGTTTGGTGCACATTAAATGTTCTTTTATTTTGCTTCCCGGTAGAGAAAATTCATCACAAAATATAAAATTTTAACTCATCCATGCTTTATAAACATTTCACGTGTATACATATAAGTTGCAGATGGACCAGATTTTGAACTTACTATAGTTGTAAGTGCTAGATGTTTCTGGGTCAGCGTGCGCATGTGTGCACACTTACTGGTATGTCGAGGGCTCTTTTGAATGTACAAGAAATGGGAAGTTAGGCAAGAGATACAGCCATTAGGTAACAGTCCTCACTTCCATGCATTCATTCACTCGCTAACTCAAAAAAACATTAACCAGAGCCTACTATATTGCATGTATGAATGAGGACTTAGTTCTTGAAAATTCTCAGCAACTTTTTTTTTTCTTTTTGTTTCTTTCTTTTTTTTAATTTTAAGATTTTTTCAAACATAAGGTGCATCTGCTCACTGGAGAAAGAAAGAGAGGGAAAGTGAGAAATCTTCCCCTGGAGGGAGGACCACATTGCAACCCCTTCTCCTCCATTCTCCTCTCAGGGGTTTTGGGCATGCACACACATGTGCCTGGCATGATATTCAGGCTGCCAGGTCCTGGACTTGGACCCTGGAGTTGGCCATGTGGGATCCAGTGCCTTAACCTCCATTCCACTTGTTGGCCCTCAGTAATTCTCATATGGAATATTTTATTTGATACTATTTTGGAGCCCTGTCATTGTAGTTTTGATTGCACTATATACTGTCTGGCTCACAATTATGACACTGTTCTTTTCAGGAAGTCTGAGCCGGAGAACATGGCTCTCCTGGTCTAGAAAGCGGAATCAGCCTCAAGACCCAGCCCAGTTGCTTTTTGATCTCTTCATGCTTATTTTGTATAAAAGGGGTAGAGATGGCAGACAGGTCATAGGGGAAAATTCTTGAAGCTGGAAACTTATTTAATCCTCATTCTTTGGGGAATAGCAGAGCAAACAAAACAGCCCAGTGACTGCAGCCAGCTACCAGAGAGCCTTGACAGCCTGCAGCCCCTAAGGAATCCAGACCTCCCACCGTGAGTAAGCTGTGTCACTAAGCAAAACCACATTTTATAAAGCAGGTCCATGATTTATGGACAGTGCTTGTGAAGATGCATTTAGACCTGCCAGGTTCCCCAAAACTGTCAGCGAGGCGCCTGCTCTGGGACAGGAGGAGAATCTGCCTGGGACGCTGGGCAGCCAGGCCGACGATGTCAGGAATGGAGAACTGGACCCTGCTTTGGGACTCCCACAGCCAAGCTGAATGGCGTGAGATCAGCAGTCTGTATTTACTGAATTCATTCCTTTTCATCCTCCTGGAATGACAATCAGAAAGGCAAAACTAGTCACTAACAGTGTGCCCCTTCGCAGATGACACTGGCCGGTGGTGACTAAGGTCTCCTTGGGAGCAGAGCTCCTGGGAACACAGGGTCATGGGAGGAGAAGCTGGAGCACACTCAGAGGAGGCACAGCCGCCAGGGCCAGGGTGAGGGCCAGGGCCATGGAAGGGCCCAGACTCAGGGATGTGGCCCTGGGAGGGGGTTGTGTGAGGGAACTGGCTCACTCAATGCCTAGCAGTAGCAGTGGAAGCAGTTCATGAGAAAAAAAAGCAAAGACTAAAGCATACTCCTTCAGTGAGCTCAGAAAGCCAGTGCATTCTGATCATTACAAAACGGCATGGCGTTATGGTTTCAGGTGACATCGTCTTCAAAGTACATTTCTTTTTTTTACATTTTTGCTATAGAGTGCATGTATTCACCGGAGAGAGAGACAGAAAGGGAAAGTGAGAAATCACCTCCCAGGGCGAATGACCACACCACAGTCCCATCTCCTCCATTTTGTCTTGGAATTTGGGCATGCATGCACACATGCTCAGTGTGATTTTCTTTTTCTTTCTTTCTTCTTAGAGGTTTTTGCTATAGGGCGCATGCACTCACCAGAAAGAGAGAGACAGAGAGACAGAAAGAGAGAAATCACTCCCCCCCCCAGGGGGGATGGCCACACCACAATCCCTTCTCCTCTCAGGATCTTGGGCATGCAAGCACACACACATGCCCGGCGTGAGTTTAAGCCACCAGGTCTTGGACTCGACCCACGGTTGGCTACATGGGAGTTCAGCGACACAGCCATTACGCTATCTGCTGGTCCCCCCAGTGTGATTTTCAAGCTGCCAGGTCCGGGACTCAAACCATGGTAGACATCGTGGTAGTCCAGCACCTTCACCACTATGCCACCTGCAGGCCCCGACTAACTACATTTCTAACTGAGAACGATCCGGCAACATGACTAACACTAGTTCTGTGCTGCTGATGAAAACTTTTGAAGTGTGGCTAAAACTTTTGAGAAATGGTTGGGCTCTCCTAGATAAGTCTGTCTAGAGCTCTAGGCCTGCACACAGATATGGACCAGGACATATACTTTCTCAACTTTCACTAAAACTTTCACAAACTCCAAAATGTAAACAATCGTGTTCAGCTATTACACACAATATTCCTATCACAAAACACAATTAAAAGGCGTCTTCATCCCCAGGTAAGCGGTTTATCTGGCTTGCAGTTGCTCCCTGGACCTCATTGGCCAGAATTCTTCACAGTTGCTCTTCCCTTTTGAAGTTCTCTTCAGGAGAACTGCATCCTTTAAGTCCAAAGGGAGAAAATCTTGGTACTGGGAGAAAGGCATGACATTGGAGGGACTCAAAACCATCAAGCGCCTTGTCTGGCGATTCTCTCGGAGGGTGCTGGTTTGGGTAAAAACTACTACGAGAGAAGAGACGCCTTCTGTGCATGGTTCACTCGCTGTCCCCAAGCCATCACTGCTGGGATCATTACTGTCGGTGAGGACAGGGGCCTCAGGGGCACGTTGCACTAACAAGGAAAGGTTGTGCCCAAAGCAAATTAACCTTAAGTAATTGCAAAATGAAGGCATTTGGAAGGGATTCCTTTCCTTAGATCAGAGCATTTCAACCAAAAAGAGCATAAGAGCAACCATAACCTTGAAGATAATCCTGGAGAACTCACTGCTTTACCTTTGCTCAAGGGTCCCAAAATTATAGGCAAGAACAAGACAGAATGAAGAGAGAGGAGACCAAGATCTCTCTCTCTCTTTTTTTTTTTTTGGAGAGGTTTTCGCTATAGGGTGCGTGCGCTTGGCAGACAGAGAGAGACAGAGAGACAGAAAGCGAGAAATCACTCCCCAGGGGGGATGGTCACGCTGCAATCCCTTCTCCTCCATTCTCCTCTCGGGATCTTGGCCACGCACGCACACATGCCCGGCGTGAGTCTTAAGCCACCGGGTCCGGGACACGAACCGCGGTCAACTACATGGGAGTCCAGCGACATAGCCATTACACTGACTGCTGGTCCCGAGACCAAGATCTCTTACATAATGTATTATTCCTGCCATGGAGGAGGAAGGAAGCAGAGTGGGCTCCTTTCCCCGAGGCCGTTGGATCACCAGTACAGACACGGTGGCCCAGATGTTGGCACCCCTGGGTCCCGACTTCCCCCCCACCCCGGTGTGTGTAAGTACACTGTGATGCTTGTAGGACAGCCACACATTTCTCACAGTTCCTCCCAGTCCTTCAGCAGAGCAGGACTTACGTTTGTCATACGGAATACGTAAGGAGGGATCTCTTGCTGGCCGTTTTCCTAAAACCTTTCTTAAAACTTACATGAATACTGGCAAAAAAATACACTCCATAAAACTCTTATTTCAGCAAGATGCTCAGTTAGTATAACTTTAATAACCTAAATATTTGTTCAAAAAAAGAAATAGTAAAATACATGCACACCCTCCCTGAAATGAGAAATGCTTCCCTCACTGAAGCCTGATTCAATATACTTACACTATTGCAGAAAGGGTGAATGGAGAAAGAAGTTTTAAAAGTAAATCAAGCAGGAGCGATTTCAAGGTAGTCATTCCAGAGCTATCTGCAAAACAAATACCCTGCCAGTTTCCCATAAATATGCCAAGGGAAACCTGTAAAATGACAGGATTTCATCTCGAAAAGCTGCATGATGTAAGCATTCTCCAGTAAAAATGTCTCTGCAATTTTTTGCTTTCCAAGCTTTTGGGTGACTTTTCTCTTTACACATATTGTCCGTTGGCAATATTTTTTCGTACCTGAGCTAGCTGGGATGCTACCCTCCTGGTTATCTCCTTAACCCTTCCCCTTTGTCCATCCACACAGTAGGAGCTTACTGGGACCTTGGCCTCTCTACATCCTGGTCTCTAGGGTCTAGCCTGCGGAACTCAGCATTCTCACGGTTCTCTGGCCCTTTGCCCTCCTCCTTTGCGTCTACCTGACTGACACACATGTGCACCAGTGAGCAGCATTCCGAACACACAAGCATGCTGGCCTGTCTGAAGGGAGCAGATGGCGTATTTATAATGATGAAATAGAACTGAGGAATTCTAAGACATAAAACTCAGTGCCACATGAAATAGAAAAGTCAGGTCAAAAAGAAATGGCGATTTTGCATCTTATAACGCTTACCACTTTTTTAGAATACTTACTATTGCTCGCTTTTGTTTTAAAGATCAAGAACACAGTCCTGAATGCCCTGCAGCAGGCGGGCTGTTTTTGTGGGATTACAAACGTGCACACACTTTGCCTCCACTGGCGAGCATGCGGATTTAGAACCTCTAGCCTGTGAACTGCCTTGCCAGGACTCTGGTGATAGACATAAACTCCATATTTCCTGCATACTTTCTTTGGAGCGACAAAATGCTTGGTGAGACTATCTCGCATTTGGACATGAGGAGAAACCAGTATTTTTAGAATGGCTCCTTAATGCCAATAGTCTATATTCAGCATTTCATGTAATCCATAGGAAATGTTATAAGTGGAAGCAGCAAAGTCTGGAGAAGAGCCAACCCGCCTACCCTCTAATCCACCCACACGCCTGTGCAGATAATTACAGAGCGTGGGGCTGGTGTTGGGGGAACCCAATGATGATCTGGTGAATCCCGGGCACTTACTGGGAACATGGCTAACATCCCCGAGGTGAGGCACTCTAATGGGAAGAAACAGATTAGAGCGCTGAGGGTAGGGAATGCCGTGTGATGTGGCAGACGGACAGTTTTCAGATGTGATGTAGATTGCATGGTTCCTCTGCTCGAAATTCCCTACCGGCACCTCACCTCACTCTCAGAAAAGATGAGCTCCTCACAACGACCCAGCTGGTCTCTCAGCACCTTGTCAACCCTTTAGCTCACTCTGGCTGCTGCCCTGGCCTCCTTGCTGTTCTGTCAACACGCCGGGCCACTACAGTCTGCTGCCACTACGCTGCTGTCCCCAGACAGCTGATTGGCTCCCTCCTTCTCCTACATGGCTGGGTCCAAACGCCTTCTTCTCCACAAAGTCTCACGTGTGCTCTCCCCGCCCTGCACTGTGGATCAAGCTGACCCTGCTCTGGATCCATTTTCTTTCCACAGAAACCACCACCTTCCAAGGTACTGTGCAATTTGCTTACTCGTGGTACGGCCTTTCTGAGCCCCTATTCCAGCAGCTACGGCATAATAAGTTCCTCCGGGACAGGGAGTGTGTCTGTCTCCTTTACTGCTGTAGGACCAAGGCACATGATAAACATCTTGAATACACCGAAAATACTCACAGATAAACAAATACAACTGGAAGAACAGCTCTGTTTTGGTTGGGCACCTTGCAAGAACCAACACAAAGGCGAGGTTGATTTGGAGGAAGAAGGGAGATTTGGAGGGTAAGGGATTCAGCCTGTGGAGAGGCTGGGGCAGGCGCTTGCTGCAGAGCTGAGCAGAGTGATGGAAGGGGAGAAGAGGAAGTCTAACTTAGACCCTGTCACCTCCCGAAGGCCTTGGGACGTCACAGGCAGAGCAGGACTCGCTCTCCTCTGGCCCAGCCCAGAGACCTCATCCTAGAGTCTGAGGAAAATGACTTTCAAGGAATTCAGTGCAACAACCAGAACTAGTATTTATGGTGCCTTGCTGTCATACTCCTGGACTGACACAGTGGGGGCACAGTGGGTTAACATGTATCGCTGGGACTGTCACGGAGCCTGGCGATGGTCAGTCAGTTCATCTTCACTGTGTTGGATAAACCAGGACTTCTCTAAAAATTCGGAAGTAGGATCTTTGAACATTTACAATACTCCTTTGAAATCCCATTTAGAAGTGATTTATGAGCCAGATAGAAAAAACATCTGCTTCACTCTAGAACTACACATATTTTTTTAAAAAGACAATGCTTTTGTGTTGGTTGACCTTCTTCAATTGGAATGATATCTGTTGGCCATGATTTGAACTTCTCTGGCCCTTGGAGCAGTGCACACTGCTGGACATTCGAAAAATTAACCTAGCCTTAAAGGAAGAGATTAACCACAATTCCCAGCACTGGGGAAAAAAGGTATCACAGGCTTTGAAAAACAACTCTCATAGAAGAATTCCAAAGATGTCTGAACATTGGAGACATTGTTGAAATGGGAAGTGTCCTCCCTGCTTCCAAGGATGAAACACTAAATGCAGAGTGAAAATGCCGGTTTTCTTATTCAACACTCTCTGTGGTTACTTTGAAGTTGTAAGATATTCGATAGAACATGCCTTTCCTACTGCAGTACATGGTCAAAGTAAATAACAATACCGATATCCACCACTGAGCTAAATAAATGAGAACTCGGATATTAAACTACGGCCCCAATTCCGTTAGTCGAGTGCATGAGAACATCTCAGCTCCTGGCGTGGATAATCAGACCTCCTCCTGGCCAGGCAAGTCGACTTGTAACCTTAGCTTCCAACTTCAGTCGTATCAAACATTCACATTGATGCCTTCAAACTATAACTCTGGCAACTTCAAGCACACAGCTTTGATGCCTTTATAGCTTAAAAACCTATCCAGATTAAACTTTATATCAGTCTTAAAAGTGTATTTATTTTTTTCTAGGAGGGAGTGAGGGGAGAGAGAGAAACTCAACAAGGTCTTCACGCCGCTGTCCTACCTCTAACCACAGCCAGCAGAACCGCAGGTGCCCTGAGGATAGAGGAGACCTTGGGATGTAAGCCCCGGGATTTTCTATGACCTCAGCATTGTGGAGTCTGTGTAGTTACCACTGTGTCCCCATGGCTGTCCTTGATATGAGGCATAGGAACAAGCCCATCACCTCGATGGAACATTTTATCACTTCCTTTTTTCTACATTCCTACAGCTCAGCATCAGGAGAAGGTAAAAGTTAGGAAGCCAGGGCCAGCAGGTGCCTGGTGGTTAAGGAACTGGACTCCCACATGGACTACTGAGGTTCAAGTCCCAGACCCAGCTGCTTTAAAATCATGCTGTGGGTGCATGTGCGTGTGTGCCCAAAACCCCAAGAGGAGAACGGAGAAGAAGAAATTGCAGCGTGACCATCCCCCCTGGGGATGATTTCTCACTTTCACTCTGTCTCCCCTTGTCTCTATCAGGCAAGCTCATGTGCCTTACTGGAAAAACCAAAATTAAAAAAAGAAAAAAAGGGTACAAAGCCACTTAGAGGTAGAAAGATTGCTGCTCGAACAAGGCAATCATATTTTAAAATATTGCTGGCACAATAACGTAACGGTAATAATTGAAATGCAGTGGCACTTTCCAGTTCATGCTACAATAATCTGGTGTCACCTGAATAAGCATGTCACAGTGCCTACGCTGTGCCATTCTAATTGACCTTGTCTCCTGCCTCATTATGGACATTTCTCAGAGCCAGGGGGTCTGAGAGGTTCTACGGGTAGACAAAAGTGTCCTGGTTTTCAAGTGACTCTCAGTTTTGTTGGAAAGACATGTGGGTGAGTAATGACAATGAGTTAACAACAGAGAAGGTCTCAGAGGTTACAGGGCCTGGGGTGAGCAGAGTTCCTGGCAGAGGTAGTGCCCAGTGGATGCATCAGGGATGAAAGGAAGTGTGCCAGCTAAACGGGGCGAACAGTCCTAGGAGAGAGGAGGAGAAGGGATTGTGGCATGGCCATCCCTGCTGGGAGCTGATTGCTCATTTCCCCTCTCTCCCTTTCTCTCTCCAGTGAGCACATAAAAACAAAAACAAAACAAAACAAAAACAAAAACACACTGTATATTGCTGAACTACCTTTAAACTTAATTAAAACAAGGTACTTTTCTAATGTATTAACTCTGGTAGCTTGATAAAAGAGAGCTTGTACCCTAACTTTCTAAAAACTAAAATACTAGCTGTATTCACACACACACACACACACACACACCGACATTTACATCTTTCTGTGGAGATTATTAGCCACTTCTCTTTACCAGGATAGGTTTTAACTGGAGCTAAGGAATTTGTGCAGTGAAACGAAGAACAGACACTTGGCTAAAAGAAATAATTCAGGGCACATTTGCAAAGGGGACTCAACCAAGTATAACTAGTCCTCAACTGATCACAATTATTTTCAGAACGTTGCTTACTTGATTATACGTTTATATTATGCCTCTTTATATGATTATCCCCAAAGAATAACTGCATACTTTTAGGAGAGAAAACACTCGCTGTTTCCAGGTGTACTCACCAATGCAGAGATCACACACAGGCCCAGATGCAGTCACGAGGTGCACACGCACCTCACTACACAATGCATATGCGCACAGCACAGGGTGAGCAACTCACACAAAGAACGTACGTTTACGGTCCAGTGTGAAATTCTATATTACCCTTCTTTTCCTTCATTCAAAGCATGGAAGGGCGTCTTCTGTAAGTTGAGGGCCCTGCCTACACAAGGCAGGCTGGGTCCCCACACCCATCTCACGCCCGCCCCTCACCTGTTCCCTCTGAGCCCAGCGACGCACTGCAGAGGCACCTACCTGGCTGAAGCTCTGGCCTGCAGGTCGGGCTTGTGTGGCACGGGCTGGGAGCTGTGAAGGGGCCGTTTCACCCAGGGCCAGGGTCTGGTTGCTATGGTAGCTGGCCGGATACTGGAAAGACCCTTCAGGTTTGGAATTGAGCTGAAGTGCACTCTGGGAGAGAAGGCTGGGCCCTGCATTGAAAGTCATTTAGAGCAGTCAGTGACAGTGTCAGTGAAGCAGAAATGACATGTATTATTTATTGAGAGTAGCCTAGAATTATCACATGCACATGACTCCAGCCATCTATGCTTTGAATTCTGAGCACTAAAATGACCATATAACTCGACTCCAGCTCTCAAATGAGATTTTTTTTGGGGGGAGAGGGAGGGTGGTTTAAAAGTTCTCAAAGGAGTAGATTTTTCAAATGATCTCATCCTGACCTACATAGAGACATTTCTTAGGAGACAAATTAGTTAATCAAGTAGTTATTTTTGGATCAGACAATATCAGAAATATTGGAAATAATTCAAAAGTCTACCTTTCTGTACATGTTAATTGCGTTAATATAATTACATCTCCCACTTAACGATCAGGATGTGAAGAAAACACTTGAAACCTTCCAATCAGTGGTAAATGCTATTGTATAAATAGTGATGGAAGACCTCAGTGCCTGAAGGGGAGACAGTGTTTAAAATATTAACAGCAATTCGTGCAATGTAGACTTCGCCCTGATCTCACATCATCTCTGATGACTAGCTCTCTCTGCCATCACAGCAATGCACAGTCGGAGAACAAAGGGAGAGGCCGAGCCAGAATTGGTGCCACTAACCTGATCCATATTACCTGGGATGGAGAAACGAGAATCAGGTCCTGGCCTTAGAATGTATTACATTTTACAAACAAAGTTGTGTTTTATTTCTTACATTCTATTTAGATGAGATCCTTGCAAGAGTTTTCTCATTATCTTTGAGGCAAATTTTCAATACCTGGGGCCAGCCATGCGGTGTAGTGGTTAAGGTGGCTGAATCCCACATGGCTCACTGGGTGGCTCGAGTCCTGGACACAGTGCCCTGCAAAATGCGCCATGTGTGCATGCGTACGTGCCTGAAATCCTAACAGGAGAATGAAAGAGAGGGGATTGTGGTGTGGCCATCCCCCTGGAGGATGGGGTTAATTTCTCGCTTTCCTTCTCTCTTTCTCTTTCTTCGTCTCTCTCTGGTGAGCATATCTTTTTGCCCTATATATTAAAAAAATTAGTACTCACTTTGGGGATTAAAGAACTCCTAGAAGAATGAAAATATATTTGCTCTTTTCCATTGTATGTGTTTGAAAGGGGGCTAGGGTAAGAGAAGGGTGTTGAGGGGAATAAGTTTTCTCATTCTTTTTCATATTCTGGTACAAAGCGATCCCTTTCTTTGATGGAGAGTAATAATACATGCATAAGCCACAGCATAACCATCAAACTACACTTCCACCCCTCTCTTTGGGTGTTTTAGACAATAGTATCTCTTTTTTTTTACATTTCACTTACCACAGAGAATGTGTCTCCACAGAGACACAGAGACAAGGAAAGAGAGAGGGAGGGACAGGCAGAAAGCACTTCTAACAGGGCATGGTCACACTACAATGACTTCTCCATTTCTCCAACCTGTTAGGATTCAGGGCACACACAAGCTCCCAGTGTGTTTTTGATACCACTTGGGCTGGGATTTGAACCATGTGATCAGACATGTAGGATCTAGCTTCCTTAATCACCAAGCCATGGGGCTGGCCTAGCAATTGTATAATTTCTAATAGCATGAACAAATTTCAGGTGCCTTATTTTTTTCTTTTTAAATAGAAATACACTTTGTATTTAGAATGAGATCCTAGATTTAATGCAAAGGGACCACTTTGCATAAAATGTGTCCTCTTTATGTAGCATTGATTCATATAATTTCCACCATTTAAGACTTCCTCCTTTCCTCTGATTTGTTGATAGAACATCTAAAAAACATACAGGTACTTCTGTCATCACGAAGTGTTGAATAATAACTCAACTAACACAGGTAAGACTTTCTCTTTTGGAAGCTATTTAGTTTCTGGAAAAAAATTGAACAAGGGAGTAAAAGTTCTTCCATCCAGCCCCCACTTCATCATGAAGAGCATAACAAATGTACAAGTGTAATTCTTCACCTTTTGATTTAGAAAATACAGTCTCTAGAAAACAGTTTATACCAGATGGGGAGGTTTCCAATAGCCTTCAAAAAATCATTGAGTCCATGCTGCTGGATTCTAGGCCTAATCACCAGATCGATGGCGTCTCTGGCTTCATTCTGGGAGCGAGGAACGTACTGTCCCTATCACCACAATGGGAGCTTCCAGGCACAGGAGAATCAAGAGGTGACCCTTAAAGTCCAGGGGATGGGCAGGATGGGGAATGGGAGAACCTTTGGAAGAAAGGCAGGGAACTCTGATGGGGCAGGGACACATAGGGACTAGCTCAAGGAGCAGAGAAAGCCAAACTAGGGGGACAATGATAAACTGTGGCCAAGAGTTTTACCACTGAAGGTCACTTGACCTACAGAAGGTCACAGCTTGAGGGAGAAAGGTGAGCTACAGTGGAGGAGCAGAAGCACTTCCGGGTTGGTGATCTATCTGCATTCTTCTTGCCAGTGGGCAGCTTCCCACTGAGGCTTGTTAGGCGACCTCTTTCAGAACAGTCCATCTGATATAATAGCTTGCAATAGCCACACCCTCCTCCCCACTGTAATGCATTTCAAGGACAATGAAGGCCAAAGGAGATACAGCAGCGCACAAACTTGCTAATGTCACACTACATAGCTCCACATACTCTATACAGCAAAATAGTAGCATGTTCTTATAATCTGCCTTTTAGAGTTTGTGTAAATTTACTCTGAAGAACTTTATTGAATATATATTAGGTTGTTGGGAAAGTCATAATTATTTTTCTAATATGTTTCAAAAATGCATCATGACTTTCTTAATGACCTAACCTAACCGCTAGCAAATGAAATAATTTTGTACATTCTGAATGTAAGTATCTCTAGGAACCTACAAATGCTGTCTGTGCAGGATCCTTGGGTGACAAAATAAAGTCCCTTTCAAAAGAAATGCAATTAGGAGTATGATTTATTTGCTCCTGAAATATATATCATGAAATAATCAAATATGCTCACTTTTTACAGAACCAGTTGTGTATTTGATCAATACTCAATGAAAACAAACCAACATCCTCCATCTCACTACTTTGTTCAGACATCTCAAGCACAGAGACTTAAATGCACTCTGACAAAGGTAATTGAGACAATGGGCAATGTATCACAATATCACAGCACTGACAGAGCACCTGGAGAGGACAGAGCCATCAGGACAGTGGCAAAACCTGTATGCATCTTAGAATGATTTTCCTCATTGCTCACTAGGTTTTAAATCCATGTTATCTACTAATTTCAATTTAAGAGTGCAGAAATAGGTGAAAATACAAAAAAAAAAGGTTTAAAATTATGGGAGAATTCTTAATTACTTTATTTATTCAAATTGCTAGAGATACATGCGCTCACCAGAAAGAGATAGAGAGATAGAGAGAGAAAGAAAGCACCCCTAATTGGGCATGGCCACATCACAATCCTGTGTTTCTCCATCCTGTTGGGATTTTGACCATTCATACACACGCACCCAACATTCAAGCCACCAGGGCTGGGATCTGAACCATGGTCAGCCACGCGGGATCGGATTCCCTTATGGGGCTCGCCCGTCCTTTATAATGGAAGTAAATTTGCATATAGGTAACTGTTGGTTTTTTGACATTACCACGCATTGAGGTAAAATATAAATTTGCCACAGATTTTAAAAATATTCATAGTTTGGGGCTTAAACGATGACCATCTTTCTTCAGAGCTTTTGATTTCATGCCAAGCCTTGCTTGACTTAGAGGTAAGGTCAGGGAGCAGTCCTGACAGGGATGGGGGGATGAAGGAGAAATTCTAAAATTCCACCCAGGGAAGCAGAATGGTGTCTTGGGTGCAATTAATTGCTCCAGAAGAAATTTGAACTCTAAGCAACAGTGGGTCAACCTGTCCTTGTTAGTCACAGAAAGCAGAGGCTGCATTCTGGTACACACACCTGCAGGACACTGAGCTGAAGGTCACAGGGACTTCTTTGACCAGTCCTCCCTTTCCCAATCAGAGGATAGTCCTCTAAACTGAGCCTCGGGATCTGCTCAAAATTACTCACTCTCATGGGCCAAGAAGAGGACATGTAACCATTTCCTGATAAACTGATAAGGCTCAAGACAGTTTTGTATTCTTGGACATATTGAAACTCATTGGTCCCAACTGGACAGAAGGAATACATTCCAAGGGAATATTATTGATCTTGTGAATCTCAAGGAGACACATGAAGCAAAGCTGTGTACAGTATTATGTCTCAACATTTTTCTTATACATGAATTGATCAGAGACCACACCGCAACCTATGAAAAGTTGTCCTTTCTTCATTTTTCCCGAAGTGCATGTACAGATGCATAGAGGGGGCGAAATCTGTCATAAACTAGTTACTTTTTATCTCCACGTCCAAGGATGTTTATTTCAACACATTATAGTTTAAAAAGTTCCATAAAAAGAAATCCACTTGTTTACAGGAGAACTCTTCATGCCTCCGAGTATGTTACTTCCCCAGTAAACCGCTGCTTAGAGATTCCAGATGTTGGCTCAGGAAAGTTTTCTGTTTACTGTTAATCAGACAAAGTCAACCTTGGCAGATGAAGAGGTTGAAGTGTGAACTTTCTATTTCAAACTTTCAGAGCCACTGAGCTGGTCTTTGGCCTGTGGTAAGGGAGCCAGATTCCATATAGTCAGCCACGTAGTTCAAATCCTGGGTTGAAAACCATGATGGACACTTGCACATGTGCACCTCGAATTATGTTAGGACGGAGAAGTGAAGGAGACAGGGCTGCAGCATGGTGCTCTGTCGGAGGGTGTTTCCTCCCTCTTTCTCTCTCAGTCTGTCACTTTCTGGTGAGCACAGGAGTGTCCTCTGGCAAAATTTAGAAAAAAAATTTCTGACCGAATTATGGGTAGTATTATAGACATTACGATATAGTTTCTTCTGCCCAAAGCATCTAGATGCTTTAGTTTCTGTGATCACGTGACTTTTTCCTGTTCACACAGGCTGAGCGACATGCTTTCTGGGACTGCCAGGTCTTGCCTGCGTTGGCCGAATGTCTGTCCCAAACACAATAAGCCTTCCCTGGATGATCACTTTGTTTTGGGCTGCCGGAAAAGTCATGACATTGTTTTATATGCAAAATACAGAAGAGGCCAGAGGGCCACACCGTGGTATTCCAAGTCATTACTGAGGTCGTGATCATGCTATTAGATGGATGGGACTATCAGGGAAAAATTCAGAACTAGCAGTCAGATTGGGCTCTCCTTCAACTCAATATTCACATAACCACAGCTGACGATGGTTGAGAGCAAGACCAGATAACCTTCATTTTACTCATACTGGTAAGTTCTAGAAACTGTTTGTTATGGGGCAGCTCATGTCTATCAATGCATTGGGTTTTAACAACACCCCAGGGAGGTAGGTGCTATTACACCCACTGTTGCTGAAGAGGCTGAGATTCCCACTAACTGAGACCACGGGATTAGTGGTGGCCAGTGATTCAAACAGTGGTCTGGCTTTCGAACGTATGGTCTTAACCACATTTCACTGTTCTGTCTCTACAAATCTCATTTCTAATCTGAGCACCTCAGGACATAATGGAGGGGAAAGTGCTTGCAAAATAAGAACTGCTAATATGAATGTCAGTCATTATTACTTTTACCTAATTATCTAATTACATAGCCATGTGGTCTAAGGATAATAAAACCTTGATTGGGATTTGTCCTGAAAACATTATTATAAAATGTCCCATAGATCACTTGATGCTTTCTTTCAATACCTAGCGAGGTTTTATTTCACCAATGAGCCATTCATGGCACAGTTCACTAAGATGGCCTGTTTGCAATAAAAAAATAAACAAACAAAAAAAAACTCAACAAAACTCCCACCTACTGTCAGAGTCAAGAGATGAGAAATTAAAATCTTTCTGCATTTAGGGAAAGTTTTCTCTGTTCCCTCACTCTGAAAATCCTTTCTCCATCAACCTCAAAACTTATTCTCAAAATTGAAGTGCCACTTAAATGTCACCTCCTCGGTGCAGTCTGTCCTGATGCCTAATAGTCGAGGGAAAATTGATGCCTCCCCACCATGTTACTCTAACTCTCTGAACCACCAGGTTCTGAAGAACTCCAGGTATTTAAGAGCTGAACGTGTGCAGGGGGCACACCGCAGCAGGTGCTTTGGAAAATGGGTAATGTTGTGGAAGCGGGAGTTCTGGACATGTCAAATAAGGGCAGTGGGATGCTGTGCTTTGATGCAGGAGAGAGGCCAAAAACCAGAAATTTCTTGCAGTGCAGAAAAAGGAAACCTGCAGTAATTGAAGAAATAACTGGGGCAAGGGAGAGAGAAAGGTGCACATTGAAGAGACATTTTGAGGGCCAGCTCCATTGCCCAGTGGTTAGGGAGCTGGAATTCCTCGTAACTGACTGTGCTTGGAGTTCCAGCCCCTGTGACTTTCAAAACACTCTAGGCTCATGTACATGCCTGCCTAAAGTCCAGACAGGATGGAGAATGGAGAAGGGATTGTGGTGTGACCCCACCCCATTGGGCATGCTTTCTCCCTTTCTCTCTACCTGTCTCCCTCTGGCAAGTGCATATACCCTTTGGCAATGAAAAAGAAAACATCTTAAAAGAAAAACTCATCAGGACCTAGCAACTAAATGAATGGAACACGAGGGGGAATCACGTGTTTTGGAGACTTGATGTTTGGGAGAAGGATAAGCCTAATTTTTCCAATTATTGAGTTCAAAGAGATGGTGAGAATTCAGATAGTGAGAAAGGGAATCTGGGCTTTATTTTTACATGGGCTGTAATAGAACCTCATAAACTTAATCTTTCTAGGTCTTAATAGTTTCCAAGATCAACTTTTGATTATATGTAAATTAAATTTGAGGACAGAAGTGCACGATCAAAGTTATTCAAGTGGAAGATGAAGGCCCAAGAAAAAGAGGCTTGAAGGGGTAGAATTTACCATTGCAATTCCCCGGTATTTGATATTATCAGCAAGGATTCACTAAATGAAAAGAAAAAGAAAAAAAGAAAAAAACACTAAGAGAACTGGGAAGTGTCTTGAACAGAACTCAAGGAAACTGTTGTAAGGCTGCTAATTTAGGATACCCAAAGGAATAATCAATGCTCAAATTGAGATGGACAAGTTCAAGACCAGGCACTGCATAGTGGCAGCCTGGTTTAAATGCGTGTCCATCAGGAAATTCAGAACCATTCCTTACTTACTCTTCATTTAAATCAATTCTTCCAAAATGAGTTACAAACTTCTTTTTATGTAGGCTCTGAAAAATAATGACACCACTATGGACAGAGTTCTAGACCTGATAGGGAATTTACACCGAACCCCCTCTCCTATTTATGGAAGAGTATAATTTGTTTTAAATGAGAGTAAATTCTTAGAGCAACATAAATAAAGAGAAAGAGGAATTTACCTAAGAAGATATTAGGTAAGAATAAAGGAAACACGATGGGAAATATATTTTAAAAGGTCTATTGTAAGTTACAAAGTCAATGAGAAAAACTGTTGATTATTAGGAAGATTATTGAACTGATTTCATTGGTTCAGAGCGATGTGGTCATCTGTAACTACAAATTAACTCCATGGAATAAAAATACTGACTTTCTTAAACGGGACTATTAGCCACTTTCACTTAGAGCAGTGCGTTCTTCTTCATGGGTTCTGGACGAACTTGTCATTTCACAAGCTGACTTCAAATAAGAGGCAGAGAGTGGTGAGAAATGGGCTGTTTTCTCCTGGTCTTCCTTAGTAACTTATGAAGCCCATTTGGAGGAGTTCCAGGGAGGAGGGGTCCTGAAAACTGTGGTTGGGTCAGCCACTTTCCACCCATTCCCTGATAAAAAGCTCCAGGGGCTCATGACACGGGAAGCTCACAGCTGATAATGCAGTTCTGCGGGTAGGGGTGCTTTCTATTTCACGTCACATCTCTAGCTCCAGAATATCACTTCATCTGGCGTTTTCCATGTGTAATGCTTCATGTGAAATTAAAACTGCAATGGCCGCAAGAAGACAAAAGCACCCATAGAGTTTCAAAACTGATTAGGATTTGGCCAATGCTATTGGCTTTGTTTTTTTTTTTTTTTTTTTGAAGTTGGATATTGTAGATAGATAAATCCAAGGTTGGTAAAGAGTTCATACTGCGTGGTAACTCAGTTTCTTCACATCATGAACAATGAAGGGAAACGAGCAAAATGAAACTAATCACAAAACATAAATGTCAAATGTGTAACTTCAGTGTGAAATGCAGAAGTGAAGCATTTTATTTGCAATGGAGTTAATGCATAGATGTTAGAGTATGCATTAACAGAATGGTATTTTTCTGTAGCTCATTCTGTTTTTCAACTATTTCCTCTTTTTTTCATTTTCTCCTCAAAGTTTTTTCTTCATATTATTTACCATCAAAAATTAATGTAGCATAAAAAGAAGAAAAACCTATATTTCTTTATAAGTTAATAGTACAAAGAGGAGAGCTCAAATTCCTGTCAATAATTTGGAAAAGAAATAGGAAATTAATACATATCAGCTTTGAAGACATCTCACATTCAAACCTAAACTCAGAAAATGCTACAGTGTACGTACGAAGTTGCACTCACTGAGACTGAAATGTTTCATGAAAAATTTGCATTCTCTCTCACTCAGACTCTTCCTACTTTATGGCTTTGCCTATTGCTTCAATTCTTAGGTTTGCTATTGAGATGATGCCCTCTTTGGAGAAGGTACAGCATTCTTTTCTTCTTCTCCTCCTTCTCCTTCCTCTTCCTCTTTCCTCTTCCTCCTTCCTCTTCCTCCTCCCTCTCCCTCTCCCTCCTCCCTCTTCCTCTTCTTCCTTCTTCCTCTTCCTCCTGCTCCTCCTTTTTTTTTTTTATGTTTTGGTTATTGGGCATGTGTGCTCACCAGAGAGACAGTGAGAGAGAAATTAAGAAATCACTCCCTAAGGAGGAATGGCCATGCTACAATCCCTTCTCTTCCATTCTCTTCTCAGGATTTTGGCACACATGCACACACATATGACTGACATAATTTTCTTCTTCTTTTTTAGAGAGATTTTTGCTATAGGAGTGTGAGCTTGCTGGAGAGACAGAGACAGAAAACAAAAAATAACACCCCCCCCCTCCACCAGGGGAATGACTACACTGCAATCCCTTCTCTTCCATTCTCCTCTTGGGATTTGGGATTTTGGGCATGCATGCACATGTACCCAGCATGAGTTTTAAGTCATGGGTTCCAGGACCTGAACCATAGATGACTATGTGGGAGTCCAGCATCATAACCATTACACCACCTGCTGGTCCCCTAAGTTGACTTTCAAGCTGCCAAGTCTGAGATTGGAACTATGGTCAACTATGTGGGAGTCCAGTGTCTCAAACACCATGCCATCTGCTGGTCCCCAGCATGCTTCTTAAGTATCAGCATGATACAAGGACATCTAAGTGAAGTCTAAGAAAAAGAAACTGAATACTAGCTGAAAACAAGGTAGAGACCCCCTGGAAGGGAAGACATTGACAGCTTCCTGGAGGATTTTCTTACTTGCCGTGAGCCTCTTTTGTGTATTTCCTTGATTTTTGTTTATACTTTCCATTTTGCCACTGGTAACCTCCTGTTGGTTCCATTCACTGAAGGAAACTGAAGTGATGTAAGTGAATTTCAAAAGGACCCAAGTGGATGCAAGTAGCAGAAGATAACTTTAGACCTGGGTACCCAAAGGCGAAAGCATGTGAAAACTGCCGCTGATCAGAATAAGTTTCTGAAAAGAAACTGTCTAGTTCATATTAGAAGAACTTAGACCAAAGGTCATATAAAGAAGTGATTTCACAGGGAATGACAAAGGATGAGTTCAACCAGCTCCAACAGACGCGCTGCCAGGGTGGGGTCTCCAGAGACCGGGTGACGTTCCCTGGCCCACGTGGAATGAGGGCAACAGTAGGACTTGAATACAGAGCTTCTACCCCACCACAGAGGTTCCCCCCTTGTTGGGGCTATCTGAGGATCTGGTTTTCACCAA
This sequence comes from Tupaia belangeri chinensis, assembly GCF_000334495.1. NCBI lineage: Eukaryota > Metazoa > Chordata > Mammalia > Scandentia > Tupaiidae > Tupaia > Tupaia belangeri. Next base: position 1,513,005 of record NW_006159558.1, on the reverse strand, counting down.
AATAGAAAATAAGACAAACCAGTCCATTTCCCTAGCTGGGCTTTTGCATTTTGAGCTCTTTTGTTTAATGCATTTATCATTTTGATCACTGTAGTAACATTTCTGCATTTTTTGGTGTCATGCACTCACTTCACAAGGATGCTTCTTAACTATATTATTATTATTGCATAAGAATATAAAGAATTATTCTTTATAACAAACTGATCTCACAAAGATTCTTTCATGAATTAGGTATATTCACAACAATGAAATAAAAATGATAGACTATATAAATCAAGAGCGAATAATACATTCACCTCTATCAAACGACATATGACTATTCTTTTGGGATTCCATCTGCTCAGAATAGTAATCTATATGATTGATTCCTGATCTTTAAAAATATATTCTAATTTGAAAACTCAGAACAAGATAATATGCACTTTAAAACCTTAACTTTCAGAGTACATTAGCTTCTAAGATTTGTTCCTACTGAATAACATGAAGTTTTCTAGAATATGGTAGATTTCCGATTTGCAAATAACTATAGAAAGAAATAATTGCTATTTCAAACAACCAACTCTCAATGCCTGTTTAATCATAGAAGTCATTTTCTGCCAAGCTGCCCCTTCTATGTCTGGTTTAGACCGACAATATTTTGGTTACGTGTTGGCTAAGATAAAGTCACCCTCATCTCCGAGTTTATGTCTTCCAGGATGCATGGGTTAAACGGCAGTTCAGGTCATACTATAAATTATATGGGAAACCTTTGACCACACGTCTTATCGGCAAACTTACTGTTGCTGTTTTGTCTTGTTTCATATCAGTAAAGCAACAGCAATTTCTGAAACAATTCTTTTAGTGACTTGGTGACACATATTTGTTAGAATTGAAAGTACACAGCCAGAAGTCTCAAAAAAGTGGCAGGTGGCAACAGTTGTTACATGAGTCACATACTGTTTATTGTAGCACTTTTATTATTATTATTATTTCACTTATTCTTTAAAGAGAGATTTTTACTATAGGGCACATGTACTTGCTGGAGAGACAGAAGGAGACAGAGAGACAGAAAATGAGAGGTCACCCCCTCCAGGGTGGGGGAGGGAATGGCCATGCCCCAATTCCTTCTCCTTCATTCTCCTCTTCAAATTTTGTGCATGCACACACACGTGTCCAGCCTTTGGGTTTGGGACTCAAGCCTCTGGGTCCGAGACTCGAACCACAGTCAGCCATGTGGGAGTCCAGCAAGGGAACCATTACTCCATCTGCTCCCTGTGATAGCACTTTTAAAAAAATACAAAGTGGGGGTTAGTTAGTAGGTGGCATGGTGGTTAAGGCACTGGACTCTCACATGGCTCACCATGGTTTGAATCCTAGACCCGGCAGCTTGAAAATCTCACCGGGCATGTGTGGGTACATGCCCAAAATCCCAGGAGAGGAATGCAGGAGAAGGGACTGCATAGCGACCATACTCCTTGGGCGGTGATTTCTCACTTTCTCTCTCAATATCTCTTTTGTCTCTCTCCACCAGTGCACAAGCCCTATAGCAAAAACATTAAAAAAAAATACGTAGTGTTAGGAAACATTGATAACTGGATTACACTGCAAATTCAGTGTAGCAGAGCAGTTGCAGCTTGTCATTGGGTGAAGAAGATGGGGTTACTATGATTCAAATTTTCTTTTAATCAGACCTTGCAAAGAAAAAAGTAGAAAAATCTTAAAATGCAACATAGTAGTTACTCTTTGCTTAGCGGCTGAGATTGCTTTCCATTTGAGTCTCTTCAGGCTGGATTACAGGGTGTTTAGCCTTGTTCCAGTCCCTTTTTTTTTTTTTTCCTGGAGAGGTTTTTGCTATAGAGCGAGTGCATTCGCCAGACAGACAGACAGAGAGAGACAGAGAGACAGAAAGCGAGAAATCACCCCTTCAGGGGAGATGGACATGCCGCAATCCCTTCTCCTCCAGTCTCCTCTCGGGATCTTGGGCACGCACGCACATGTGCCCGGCATGAGTTTAAGCCACTGGGTTTGGGATTTGAACCACGGTCTACTACGTGGGAGTCCTGCGACATGGCCATTATACTAACTGCTGGTCCCTCCAGTCCCTTTTGAGGTCAGATTAAAGTTCTCAAGGGAAGGTGCTGGGTCCAACTTAGTAGTAGTTCATGCTCATGGATCCATAGACTGAACAATCACAAAGGCTGAGCGGAATCTGAAGGGCTTTCCCTCACTAGATGAAATGTACCAAAGATGACTACATAGCCATTTGCCCAGTTCCTATGTTGAGGACAGAAGTGGTATATTGTCCTACTGTTGAGTAGAACCTCGCAGGGATCATCCTTTTTGTTTCACATTTTCTTTCTTTGATCATCTCCCACATAGACAAGGGTGCCAAGTCTTTGGCTCTGATTGACTTTGGCCAATGGGAAGCATGAGAAGATGGGGAGTAAGGAGGAGAAAAAAATTCAGTATTTATTCACCTGCTTCCTTCATGTTGCCTGACTCTGGTACTACTCTGGCACTCCCTGACCTTCCTTCCAGTCTAGGTGGGTAAGGGCTTCTGTCTGTTGGCCACCACTCCTTGAGTACCTCCACAGTGCTGTGTCTTGCCCACTTCTTTGTAGCACTTAATTCAGTTCTCTGCACTTACACTCTTTTAGGTAGAATCCATATCTCCTCTGGACTCTGATAAAAATGCATGGAGTGATATTTTATGACCTTCTGAACACTGAAAATTAGCAATCTTAATCCCCTACAGGACAGTTTTCTACCCAATATTTAAAAATTATTTTCCTACATTTTACTTAGTTATTTCAGTCTCAAAGTGACTCTGAAAAAGTTAAGGGCAAAAATTTCTCAAGAATAAAATATATCCTATTTTTCATTGACATTCAGAACCCTTTGGCATAAAACTTCTGGTTGGCACTTCCATCACTTGTTTCTGTTTGTTTTGTTTGTTTGTTCCTTCCTTCAAACCAGGATATAGACGCGTACAGAAAGAGTAACCACTGAAATCCCACGAGTCTCTAAAAAGGCATTTCAGTTTGTAAAAATATAAAGGGATGAATCCTTCTGAAAAGTAAGAAGTGGGCAGCTACAAAATAGATTTGAAAAAACTCTACTAGAATATTCAATTTCTCATAATAAAGATCCACCATTTACAGGTCATTTTTAACACATATTACAGGAAAACAAAATTGAATATTATAAATTCTTTCCATTTTCCTTCATGTAGCGGAGTTTCTCAACTAAGAGAGCTCAGTGTGATGATTTGATTTACAGTTTTATTTCCCTTCTATTTATTTGATCTCTTCTACAATTTATTCATCTCATCTAGCATTTCTTTTTTCACTGCTTTATATCTGCATTACTTTTTTATAGGTCTAAGGGCACATGTATGAGAGGTTGGGAGAAAAGAGGTAGGACCCCACCTCAGGGCCTGCCTATGCTATGATCTTTTTCCCTCGGGTTCTCTGTCCTGTCAGGATGACAGGCACTATCTGTCTATGCACAGTGTCATTTTCATGCCACCAAGACTGAGACTCAAATCCACGTCAGCCACTTGGGATATAGCATCTGCTGCATCACACTTAATAGGGGTCCCTTTATTACTTCTTATTGTTTCCATCTTCTTTTTAAAATTTATTTAGCTCTTTTTAAGTTATCTCCCCAATGAGTACACTGCTCCTCACTTAATGATCTACCTGTTTTTTAACCACTGCTTGAATTTATGACCAGTTGCTCCAGTACGGGGAATCCCGCATGTGTGTGTGCGCGCACGTGTGTGTGTTTGTATGTGTATGTTTGTGTGTGTGTTTCTGTGTGTGTTTGTGTGTGTATGTTTGTGTGTGTCTTTGTGTGTGTGTGTTTGTGTGTTGGGAATCCCCTTTCCTTACCTTTGTCTCACTCCTGCAGTATTCACTGCACTAAGTATTTGCAATTGTGCAGACTAAATATTTCAATTAGAAATGTGTATTTACTGTGCACCCATAATAGTATTCAGAATCAAGAAAAATGATTCTGCCAGATATACATATTACTGTGTTGTGATGTGTCTTGTTGCTTTGGGGCATATATTCCACGTATGCATTTTGTGTGGACAGCATGATGTTATTCTGGTGTGGTGTCACATGAGGTCTATGGAAACATGCATACCCTGTGGCACCACGACACAACACACACGTGCCTTTAAGCTCCTTGCGTATTGACCAATTTGCTTAATGACTTCGTCTTAGGAACGTAACTTGGTAGCCAAGTGAGGAGTGCCTGTAGAGCATTTTTTTTGTCTTTTTAATTTTTTAAAATAATATTGGTAAGATAAAACTAAATGTAGTTTTTTTTTGTCCTTAGATTTTATAATTATAAAATGTTCCTTTTATTTACTTCCTATTATGTAATTTTCCTTTTTTGCTTCTATTTTGATCAGTAGCTATCCAAAAGCATGTTTTTTAGTTTTAAGGTGATTACATTTTTGTATATTATTGTATTATTTACTCCTAATTTTAATGGATCACTATGAAAGAAAATGTCCTTCTATACTTATTTTTATGATAGTCTTTACCTTCCAATAACTGATTGATTTTTGTAAATTTTACCTGGGGATATATAATAAGCATACATTATCATTCAATAGAAAAAACGTGTACAACTTATTTAGTACACTGATTTGTTACTTATTTCATTCCAGCTTATTGTGGCTTTTTGTTTTAGTATGCATCTGATTTTGAGAAATATGGGTGGAAATGTCCACAATAATATTGTATCAACATCTTTTGTTTTCATTAATTTTTGTTTTAATATCCAGATGCTATGTTGACTGGTGCATTTGTATTCATTATATTTATAAGTTAAGACAGTTTTACTACATGATTCCCCGAAATGGCCCTGGTTAGTGCTTCTATGTTAAATGCTATTTAATCTAACATTATTCTTCCAGTTCCACTCTTTAACTTCATTATATTTGCTACATTACTTTTTTCTATTCGTTTAATTTCAACATTTGTTTTACTAATACAAGTGTTTTTCCTAGAAACATCACAGAATGACTATATCTTTGTTTACTACAAATGTGTATTTTTATTCCATTTAGAGAATTCATTGTGGTTGCCTGTAAAGTTGGAATGGTATGTCAGACTTATCCCTTTTATTTTAATTTCTTTGCCTCTTATTTAACTTTTACTCTTTTTTAATGCACTTTACATTTATTAGACATGACCTCTGTTCCGAAATTTATAATAAAATATTTTACTATTCAATGAAAAATGAGAGCCAAGCTATGGAGCCATGAGCTGGCAGACACTGCTGCACATTAGACTGAGGCCACTGGAGGCCCAGGTTCAGATCCCAGCCCAACCTAAAAGCCAGGGATGGTGGACATCACTGTAGTCTCAGCTCAGCCAGAGGCTGAGACAGGAGGATCTTGACAGAGATATCCTGCCTAAAATGAGCAAATAAGTAAAAAACATGTAATAGAGTAGAAACGAGGTATCTCTCCCTCCCTCCAAGATGCATGAGTTTCTCTCTTGTGCTCTCCTTACTCTCTAATAAAGTGCTTGTGTTTCAAATATTAATTCAATGCATTTGAATTACAGCTACTTCTACTAGAGAAACACATTTCAGAACTCTGAGGGAAAAGTGGTAAAATTACATGGTTTAAACATAAAATACAGAGAGCGAAGGTAAAACCAATCACGCATTTCCTTTTGGAGCTTTATTAAGGGGATGAAAATGGGTTTAAATAGGTCTGGGTAAATGACGTTATCCTAAGAGTCATGGCATTATGAAGATTAGAGAAGAAATGAGCTAATATGTAAATTAAACGGCTTTTAAGATCAGTATGCTCTCTTCTTCCTGTGTCTTCCTTTTATAGGGCAAACCTTGATGGATATTCAAGGAAGTTTTATTTTTTCAAATTAAGGAATAAAATGCTTCACTGACTTGTGATATAGAAATTAACAGAGTAATGTACGCTTTAATGATTTAACTTTTAGCCTTTTGTGGAATTTTATTAAAATAAGTCGAGAGAATTTTTAAGATTTATTTAAAAGAGGCTCATTTTAATTCTAATGTTTTATTTCTAAGCCTCAATCATTCTGGATAAATCATATATAATTAAGTGGAGATAAGAAAATCTTTAAATATTCTGTTGGAATTAATATAGTAATGCAAGATGGTTAAATATAGAACTGTGAGATGTTACACAGTAATTATACTTCAGTACTAAATAGTTAACACTGAATATATTACATCAGTAGATACTACATCAATGGTTCTCTATTTTGTTATATAACTGCTGCTTTAATTTTTGTTTTTCCCTGTAGAATGCATGGGCTCCCTGGAGATGAGAGAGGCAGTGAGACAGGGAGAGTGAATGTGAGGCATCACTCCAGGGTGGAGGGGATTCCACAATCCCTTCTCCTCTATTCTCCTCCTACGATTCTGGGCATGTGTATGTGCTTTTTAAGATTTCTGTCAACAATAATCTGTATGAGTAAAGTATTGATAGCTAATTTCGAGGCAGACAACTGGGGTGAACACACAAACGTATGACCATTTCATAAAACGTGCTAGTCTCAAAGATGCCAGACACCAAGTAAAAAACAACGATGTGGCAATAATTGGTGAGAAATGTCAACTGCTGGTTCAGAGAGTTTTTCTGATGTGAATCTGGGTGGAATAATGTAGGAAGAGAGAAGATGAAAGTGAAGTAAAATGGATAAAACAAGCATAGAAACATGAAGTCCTCATTAGATATGACTGATGCTATCAATTATATAAGAAAACAATGGCATACTACCTGGATATGTTAACCCTCTTGGGGCATAACTGTGCTGGACTTACTTTCACTTGTGGAGTAATCCTGTGGGTCAAGAATTCCTGATTCCTGCAGAGACCTAATGCAGGAGTCCACCAGCTCGAGACCTGTGGTAAGTTCATCTTCAATATCTTTTTGACCATCTGAAATAAAACATTGAAGGTGATGAACAACACCTGATATGTAAAGCTTTAGGTTATCATGTAACAATGTGAAGTAGTCTAACCAACTATATTACCTCCACAGAATTCCCACTAGATTCCACATTACAATACTTGGTCAGCAGCATTAAAGCCAGGGCTTGCCAATTCCCTGTATCCATGAACAATATAAAGTTACTAGAGAACTGAGAGACTGTAACTCCCAATACATTGTGAGCTATCACAACAAAGTCACTGAAAGGTTACTGTCATAGTGTTTTCTTATTCACTGTTGTAAGTCTCCACCTAAAGTTCATAAGAATATTAATCAGCCAAGATGTGTATAAGTATTCATCAAGACACTACTTTACCTTGTGACTGCCAATGAAACTGTTCTTCTGCTGAACTGTAAGAAAGAAAATATGTAGATATAATGTATTGATGAGGAAAGAAGGGACTTTAAACTCTGAGACACAAAAGTAAATCAGGGTAGTAGTGATGAGGACTTTTTACAAAACTTATACTAAGAAAAGGAATCCCATTTTGATACAATCTTAGCTTTCATCCATTGCTGTATATCTCTTCTGATTCACAGGTATTAGCATGTCATGAATGAACCCTGTTCAGAAATTTTCAGATGAACTGCTCATTTTTTTAAAATAAAACCCAACCTATTAGATTCATTCAATAGTGTCTACATAAATGCAATTTTACCCAATTTTAGTTGTAATAAAATACAAGTCTGAATAGTGTCCTATAGACTTTGTAGGTAGCCTAAAAAGAAGAAACTATCTCCCTTTTTATTATAAAGAAGATAAAATAAATCTGTGCCTTCTTTTATACATATCACATGATCATTTCCCTTGAGTTGACTATTATAGATTAAATTATGTAATTTAAAAATTACAGCACTTTCCCACCAAATGAACACACATTTCTAAAACCCTCACTTAACTGCACATCTTATAAAGCGATCCAGACATGCGTTGTTTACATCCACAACATGCCAAAGACATTGTCTGGAGAGGCTCTATGTAGCAAGACAGCTTTATTTTGAATGGTTTGTTAAATAAAAATAAATAAATTTAATTTCTAAATCTTAACCACTGTCTCACTGCATGTGCCAACACCTCCTACATGCCCCCATTATGTGCAGCAATGATTGTAAGAAATCCAGGTGCCGGTTACTGACAGACATCATTTGCAGAATGACTTTCTACACTGTGTCACCCTATCTTTTACCCTGATCAAGCAGCTCCTATGAATAGCTCATCAGTTTAGAACAGCCGGTGGATTTAGACCTTTAATCTGTACCTTTGAGTTGGCTTCTGAATTCATTTACAGGGAATAGAGGGAATTCAGGTATAAATCAATGTTCAGAAAAGCTATGATTGATGTAAATGAACACAAAGAATAGTCCCTTAAGAGACATGTGACTTTTATAGGGTATCTTACTCCAAAGCTTATCCATATTAGCAAACTGGAAAATGGTTTTATAATGAGAGCTACAGACAGAATTTAAACATGAAATGAGAACATTACAAATTCAGTCTAATGCAACTCTTTTCCTTACATTAGAAAGCTGTAACAGTACATAATAGTAACACTTAACAGCAAACTTTAACCCTTAAAATAAAAATGTAATTCTAAAATCATTATTTAAAAAATTATGGGCTAGGTTTACTTAGTAAGTGGCATTTACTGGAAGGCGCTACAATATTAAAATTCAAGAACGCCACAGTAAGTCAGAATCATAGTCGTCATGGCTATTTATCCCTTTAAAAAGCTATCAATCATTATTTTCCAAGGATATGAATATCAAAATCCTAATGTTTAAATATCAGCCCCACAGGTCATTTTTAGCAGGTGGGCTGGAAGCCAGGCATATGGATTCTGAGTATTTCCAGTGTTTACTTGTCTCAAAATCACCTACAACCTTCACTGTATGTATTGCAGCCCCACAGAGACAGACAAGGTCAGAAAGCCAGTTGACTGGGCGGGGACTGGGCGCTGGCCGGGTCGCTTACCTGAAGTCCTCTGTGCTAACCTTGGAAACCAGCAGATGATAGTTCCATTAGTAACCCACTGTGAGTGAGGAGTAGCTCCACCACTTCACTCCTCTAGCTTTTAAGACTTGGACAAACTCTCTAGGTGGTATTCTACTGTAAATGTTTGTAAACCACGGACTTACATGGGGGTAGAAAATACTTCTGTATTTGTAGCAGGCGGAATGATGGTGACCTCTCTCCCCGAAAGATATGTCCACATCAAACCCCTATAACTTATGGATGCTATCTGATTTGGAAAATGGAGCTTTTAAAGATGTAATCGAGTTAATGATCTCTCAGGTGAGATCGTCCTGCAAGAATACGATGCCCAATGTCCTTGTGAGAGATAGAAGAGGAGAGGCAGCCACAGAGAAGGCCGTGTGAAGATGGAGGCAGGGAGTGGAGGCATCTAGCCAGGAGCCGAGGAACCCCTGGAGTCATCGGAGCCGGGAGGAGTTAGGAACCCCCATCAGCCTTCACAGGGAATGCTGCCTTGCTGATTTGGAACTTCTGGCCTCTCAAACTGTGACAGAATAATTTTATTTCTATTTATTTATTTAATCATTTCAAGGCATGCAATTTGGTAATAGCCACCCCAGGAGACAACACAATATCTTTGCTAATACGACAAAGGTTGTCATGATCTATTCCCCAGAATTCACCACTGTCTACACTACCACACCCCTTTGCCAGCATGACAATTTACTGAGGGCTTCTTGTAGACCAGGGCCCTTCTAATTCACAGCAGTCCAGATCTCTTTTCTGATGGAGGGGACATACCAGGGCTTACTGATGTTAAACCTTGATGGCACAGCACTTTGGGAACTCAGCAGGGATCTGGAGTTTCCAAACCTCAGAAGGAAGCTTGCTTAAATTCCCCTCCCATGAACGTAGCAGAAGAAGCGTAAATGGGAGCCATTCACAGGCTCAGTATGGACCACGCTGCATAGAAAGCAGACATTTGAAAGCCTGTGACAAACGATTGTCACTTCCCTGCCCAAGCACAGGGCAGGCACGAGGTCTTCACGCTGTAGTGCCACTCCAGCCCGGTGTTGACACAGGTCCCTGAGTAACCCTTTGGAATGGAGACTTCCATGAATCTCTGGAGAACACAAGCTCAGGGGATGAACAAGCCATTGTGTGTGAGAGCTCTGAAGCTGGAGGGTTGTTCGATTCTGTTGAACAAATGTCACCCTGACTAATAAATATGCCATCGTTTGAGTTCAGGTGACATTTCTTGCCACTCAATTTTCCATTTCTAAAGAACAGAGCTAGAAAAACATGTCCTGGATAGCCCACAAACAAGGTGGTATCAAGCTTCTGTTGATCTTTGAGATGCGTCTGCTCACCTAACAGTGTGGTGATTTGATGTGTAGCACTATATATCACACTGTTACATAACATTTATTTTTTTAGTCATCTGTTTCAAATGTGTTTCATTTTTATAATGCAAAAAAAACAAGAAGATATTTCCTTTTTTCTTTTTTTAAATTACAACTGAAAAAGAAATACCATTGGCACCACACTAGCCTCTCAAAGTGGAGTTACCTTCCTTTTGGGCAGATAAAACACATTAATCACTTCAACGGTTCCCCTGATTCCGTTATCACAGTTGAAATGCATTAAAAGTATGACTGATGGCAGAGCATAGAAGTCCCACGAGAAAGCACACTTGGATTTTATTTCCTTTAAGTGCACACTTGACTCCTTCTGTGAGGGGATTCTATGCAATTGCACCTTTTCTCCACTTGACTCCTTCTCTTAAAAATTACTCCAAGGTAGATGTTTTCGAGAAAGCAAACAGGCTTTTCAAACAAGAAACAGAGGCTCTGCCTGTGTCTCAGCTACTCCTACATCAGGTGTGTAAGAATTACCTTGCATAAACTGTCTCTCAATTTCATAATTCAATTTAGTATAATAGAAAAGTCATGTTTAAGGTTGTTTTTACTTAAATACATGTTCAATTTCAGAAAATAAAGTTTGCTTTTACTACTGCAATGCCGTCTTGAAATTGAAATTTACCTCTAAAGAATTGAATTCAAGGAAAATGTAGGTGTAATTTAGATTAGTCCATATATAAACATACCTCATACATTCCAGTATCTGGTGATTTTGAGAAAAACATATTTAATCTTTTAATATATATGAGGGATCTATAAAAAGTTCATGGACAATCCCTATTATGAAAAACACATAATTCATGGATTTCAAATTTGTGTGTGCCAAAATAAACTCATACTTCAATTTCATTTTTCCAGGAATTTTCCAAGACTGTTCATAACTCCATTGTCAGTAGTAGCAAAACAGTGGCGACAAACGAAGTGTCCAGCAGTAGGGGAATGGATAAGTACTGTAATGTGTTTACATGTTATATCTGACATACATACGGAATAAAGGCTATTTAGCAGTTAAAATAAATTAGCCAGATATATATGCAGTTCTCATAAGTGAAATATAGTGGGGTTTTTTTTAGAGTAAAAAAAAAGGGCAAGTTGTACATAAGATACGTATTGCAAAATCTCAATTTGGGGAATTTTTAAATATTGATGGGACCAGCAGTTGAAGTGGTGATTAAGGTAGTGGACCCTGTATGGCTGACTCTTTTCAAGATCGGACCCGGTGGCTTGAGAAACACACTGGGCATGTGTGTGTGTCCAAAATCCTGAGAGGAAAGTGGAGGAGAAGGGACTGTGGTGTCGCTGGATCCCATATGGCCAACTGTGCAGTTCCAGTCGAGACCTAGTGACTTTTAAACATGCTGGCGGCATGGGAAGTGTGCCCAAGTTCCCAACAGGAGGTTTAGATGAAGGAGAAGGGATTGTGGCATGACTATTTCCTATGGAGGGTGGTTTTCTCACTTCCTCTCTCTCTCTGTCTCTCTTTGGTGGGTATATGCACCCTCTGGCAAAATTAGAAAAGCAAATTGACCAAACAGTTCTGTTTATATTGGGCCATTGGGAAAGTCAGAACACATTTTTTCCATAGGAAAACAAGGGGAAAAAAATCATGACTTTTCCGACAACCTCATAAATACACACACGCACACACACACACACACAAAGAGAGAGTGAGGGGGAATGCCTATAGGTACTACACAGGTATCAAATGCATGATGGTGGTGCTTCTGGGGAGGTGTGGGCAGAGACAAACGCGTCTGAGGGGTAAAAAGGAAACTAGTTTTATCTCTAATGTGCTTATTAAAATTTTGTTTATTTTTTCCATGAAAGAGACAGAGATAGAGAGAAGCACTCCCAGCTGGGTCTTGGTGGTGTGATCCACCCCCAGCCTCAGCCAGCCTGGATCACAGGCATGCACACCCAGCAAGTAAAAGACCCAGCAATGCCAAGCCAGGGCCTTCCATGAGGCCTCAGCAGTGCTGAGTACTGCGCTTTTACTAGGCCACCATGGTAAGCCTCTCATATGTCATTTGATGACAAATGACAGAATACCTGAAGTTATTAGGGCCAAGTGTTAAATAACAATTGTAAATATCTTTGATACTTGGAATGGAAGGAAAATAAAACATGATTCTTGCATTTAGAAACATGCTTAGGAGCCAGCAGGTAGTGTGTTGGTTAAGGTGCTGGACTCCCACATAGCTGACCATGGTTCAAGTTCAGACCCGACGGCTTGAAAAATCACACCAGGCATCTGTGCGTGTGTGCCCAAAATCCCAGGATGAGAGTGGAGGAGAAGGGATTGTGGTGTGGCCACCCCATTGAGTGTGTGTGGGGCGGAGGGGGTTGATTTCTCACTTTCTTTCTCACTATTTCTCTCAGGTGAGAGCACATACCTTATGTCAAAAAAAAATGTTTAGTTACCAGCTAAGATAAATCCTTGGAATTTGATTCTACATACTGTCCTGCCATTGTTATAATCATTCATAGCAGAAACTCAAATGATGCCAAGGATTTATGAATACATAAGCACAAACAATAGAAAAAATTCAAGTTTAGAGATGTAACTATCTTTTTTTCTCTACATGTGTCAACAACACCAGTATCTCTTTTACAATGCTCAAGTTCCATGGAGTTGAACACTTCAGATAAGCAAGGAGTCACTTTCAAGTTCTTGGGGCAGAAGTAGAGAGGAAACCAGCGTAAACCGAAGCATAACCTGTGGGTTCCTTGAGAAGTGACTCCCCTCATCACTTCCAGCACTGTGGTCTCCTTCTCCACCTCCAGACCATTTCTAACAAAACATATTTCTATGAAAAAGTTCACAGAACTTTCTTACTGTCAGGAAAAGACACAAAGCAAAACATGACGAGAGGTACTTCACTGTTATAAAGTTGCGCAAACACATTTTCTTATTTTCTTTTTCAACGTTTTGATGCCCAAAGCATCACTCTCCACGCCGCATCATGTGGAGTGTTACTGCCTACAACAGCTTTCAGAATGCAATACAGATGCAGAACCACGAGTTTGCTTTCAAGTGAAGCAATGTACCTAAAACACAAGCTCCAGAAACTACTGTGAAATAAATCATCTTAAAACTGACACTTGCTTCCTGCTCACATGCTCATGATGTCCCCATGACCTGACCTTGTATCCTGACAGGAAGTGATTCTTATACAGTTTTGCATGCAGCATCTCTCAGACAAAGGCTTTGGTTGCAAAACACAATGACTTCAGTTGGAAGAGTTCAAGATTGTGTGAAAATGTAACATACCGAGTCAAAATAGAAGTGGTCCCCACAGGACTTTGCCTTAGGCTGTGGTTGCCCTTCACACCGTGTGCTGCTCCTAGGACAGTCCAGTTTAGGTTGGTGGATGCTGTGGTTTGACTGTGTCCCCTGAAAGTTCACATGCTGGGAACCTCACTGCCATGTGATGGTACCAGGAGGGTGAAAACTTAATCCAATTATGTGATTAAGAGCTAGGGTCTTTGGGAGGTGCTTAGGATTAGCTAGAGTTATCACAGTGGGGTCTCTATAATGAATTCTAGGGGCTTTATAAGAAAAAGAATAGAGACACAGATGCACAAACCCTTGTCTTCTCACTACGTGACGCCCTGGACCACCTCAGGACTCTGCAGGAAACTACTCTAACAACAAAAAGACTCTCACTAGATGTGGACCCTTGCCCTTGGACATACATAATTGTGAGCTAAATAAACCTTTCTCCGTCTTCCTTTTTTTTTTTGAAAAGAGGTTTTTTTTTTTTTTTTTTTTTTTTTTTTGTTAGTTTCCTTTGGTCAACCGAGAGCTTTTTCTTTTTTTCTGTAGGTTGCATGTGCTCACCAGAGAGAGAGAGAGACAGAGAGAAAAGAAAGAAAGTGAGAAATCATTCCCCAGATTGGGGGGGGGCAGTAGACTAAGGGAAATTGGTTTCACAAAAGCTTCTGAGGTAAGCAGATCCACTCAGTATTTTAGTCTGTTCTCTGTTGCTAATAACAGAATACCATACACTGAGTAACTTATAAAGAATAAAGATTTGGGGCCAGCAGGTAGCCTGGAAATTAAGGTGCTGGATCCCATTTAGCCAAATTTGCAATCTGAATCTCAGACCCGTGACTTGAAAATCATGCTGGCGCTAGAACAGACTTTGTAAGATCACACAAATCTTTTGACTTACCTAGTTTCCTCCAACATGTAATTTTCCAGATATTGTCACGTGTTCACAGGGCTACAACGGATAGCTTTAGAACCAAAAACCTAGGAGACCAAGTGTGTAGCAGTTCAGGACGTGGGCTCTGAAGCCAGACTCCCCAGGTCTGGAGCCCAGCTCTGATATTTTCAACCTAGGACATATTGAGTAAGTCACATAATTCTCCAATGGAGACATTGTGAGCATGAAATAAGTGAGCTGATTTCAGGTGACTATCAGGTAATCAGGGGCCAGGTACATTTTGAAGTATGAAATAGTGTCCCATTTTATTGTATGTTGTTAAAATGGTTTATATGGGGGTCAGCAGGTGGTATGGTGGTT
>NW_006159558.1:1492633-1495243 GCF_000334495.1 Tupaia belangeri chinensis | reverse complement strand
TAAGACAGCTGGATCCCACATAGCTGGCTCCACAGTTCCAGTCCCACACCAGCAGCTTCAAAATCATGTCAAGTGCATGCACTTGTATGCCCCAAATCCCAAAAGGATAATAGAAGAGAATGGACTGTGGCATGGCCATCTCCCTGAGGGGGGCGGTAATTTCTCACTTTACCTCTCTCTGTCTCTCTCTTCAGTAAGCACGTGTACCCTACGACTAAATAAATAAATAAATAATGGCTTATATGGATCATCTTTATCTTTTGTTTTTTGATAGGGTGTATGGATTGTGGTTTGCTAATCTAATCATTGGAATGCTCTGCAGGCCATTGTGGAAGAGCCAAAATGGGGGCAGGCACGGAGGAAGGGAACTGTGGACATTAGGACCCAGGCATGGTGGAGTCTGTACCTACACCTTTAGTCACCACCAGCCCCAGAGAAAAAGGTCATCCAAGTCATCACCAATTCTTGGTGCGTGCTCATCGGGGCTTTGAGGGTACATAGGAGAGAGGCAGCACTAGCCCTTCCACGACTTCGCAGCAGGTAGGGGCGTAGGTAAGTACACAGAACTGAAAGGACAGCTGCAGGAGAGGAACAGGAAGCGGTTCTGCACGCAGGCCCAGGGCCCCTTCCTGTGTCACCTACCTGCTTTAACCATCAGTTTCCTCATTTGTAAAATGGGACTACTACTATCAATAGACTGGTTCTCATAGGGCTCTTATGACAAGGTGTGTAAAGAATATAAAACCCAAAGAACAGAGCCAGGAACTGCATTACAAGAGAAACAGAAAATGTAAGTGATGACTAGCACATGCAGAAGAACCGGGGCCTGCGAGAGTACAGCCAGTCTACAGAACTGAAGGAAGGTCAGTAGGTCATTCATATCAGATTCAACTGACCTGTGTTTGGGGACCAATAAATATTCAAATATGTAGGCCCTGTAACATTTTTATTGTCGACTTTTTTTTTTCCTGAACACCAAAATGGGGAAGGAAGAAGATAGTCTGTGAGTTTCAGAGAGAGATGATTGGCTTTTCAACGGCGTGTCTCCCAGTCAGGGTTGCCCAGAGAGTGTCTCCTGGCAACTGTCAGCGCTTACTGTAGCAAACCTATCAAGACCACTGGCTGTTTTCAAAACCATGGGAGACAAATTGCTATTATTCATTTTTCGGGGGTTTGAGGCAGGGGAAATTCATATTCTGTGCTAATTTTGTTAGTATTGGTGACTGACAAATTATCCGAGATGGATATGGTGAAAAGGAAAGCCCCTCAGCCATAGCCTGGGTACACGTGGCTCCCAGATGTGTCACAGTGTGCCACACCGTGGCCACAGGTGAGCCAGCCAGCTACTGTGAACAAGAGAAACTAACATGGATTTCTTTTTGCTTTAATTCCTTCAAAATTCATATTCCTGCTTCTCACAACCACAAAACATTAGCCCTAGGCTCAATCGTCTGTCCTACATGCTCTGTCTACACAAAAGCGAGGCTCTGCCCATTGGAGAGAAATGCATCTGTGTTTCTCCTTTTCAGCCTCTTTCAGAGTGTTGGAGTTGATTGTAGCATCATCAAAAAAGACACAATTATGTATAAATGTTAATATAAGAAGCAGCAGCAAATGGGTATTTTACAAAGTCCAAATTTCTCATAATGTACGCTTGCAATAGTTTTCTGGGAGACTGCTCATGTATGGACTAGATTTTCTTTTCTTATTTTTTTTTTTTGTGTTTGTACCTTGGAGTTGTAAAGTAGTTTAGTTGAAGCAACATTTCCACCTCCTTTTTTTGAGAGAGATTTTTGCTATTGGGCGCATGCCCTTGCCACAGAGAGAAAGAGAGACAGAGAGACAAACAGAAATCTAGAAATCATCCCCTCAGGCAGGAAGACCACTCTTCTCTATTCTCCTCTTGGGATTTGGGGCATGCACACACATGGTGCCATGAATTTCAGTTCAAGCCCCTGGGTCCAGAACTCAAACTGTGGACGACCATGTTAGAGTCCAGTCCTTTAACCACGACGCCACCTGCTGGCCCCATCTATCCTTTCTGTTCCTTTTTCCCGTCTTCACTTTAGATGTGTACACTCTTCCTAGAGAGGCAGAAAGGGAAGCTAGAAGGCAAGCCCCAGAGAGGATGGCCATGCTGCAACCCCTTCTCTTCCATTCTCCCCTCAGGATTTTGAGCACACACGCACATACGGCCGGTGTGTTTCTCAAGCTACCAGTCCAGGACGTGAGCCACACAGTTGGTCACATGGGATTGGCCACCTGAATCCTATCATGCTACAGGCAGGATCAATGGAACATTTCTGAATGGCAACCACATTAGGAGATAAAGTATCATATAACTTTGTTGGTGGCTATTCTATAACTTGGAATGTAATAAGCTCCAATCCCATATAACCACGGATACTGTTCAACTGATCTGGGGACCTCTACCATTCTGAAGTGCCTTCCCAAGCAGCACAACAGAAACTGAATAGTTGGTGCTGCTTTTGTGCCTGGGCACGCCACTGCGTTACACACTGCTGCGTTAGTGATTCTCTTCTGGTGCTCACTGTCCAGGTTTTCAGACGTCCCAAGTTTGTCTTTTGTGTTCAGAATCTTTCTGTCCTC
>NW_006159558.1:1442187-1492602 GCF_000334495.1 Tupaia belangeri chinensis | reverse complement strand
CTGCCTCATCTCAGGTAAGGTAGCTCCTTAACTTTGGGTGGCAGTAGGAGTGGTCATATTTATACATCTGTGAGTGACATTGTATGTGAATTGTACGTGTGTGAGCACATGTGTCTGAGTGTGGCTGTGTGAGTGACTATGTGAATGTATGAGAGTTTGCATGGGAACTGTGCATTTCTGTGTTTGAGACGTGTCCGTATATGAGTGTGTATGATTCATGTGTGCACATAAATGTGAGTGCATGTGAGAACACGTATGAGGATGGCTGCGTGTGAGAAGTGTATGTATGTGTGTGAAGGTGTGTGTATGTGTGCCATGACTGTGCACACCTCACTCTTCGGTTCCTCTAAGGCACACTGACTTACTCACACCTTTTTCTCACTTCCTCCTGCCTCATAAATGCTATCTATTACACACACGACAAACCCTAAGTATTGGACTTGACTGCAATTTTACAATTTTACTAATGTAAGTGAACTTAACATCTGTTAGCTACTTTATTGAAATATATGAAAATAACACTGCCTGTTTCACAGGAATGAGAATATATAAATATACATATTTTTGGAGTACTAACAGATGATCTGTAAAAACACATGTCAAATTTAGTGCCTTAGTAGAGGGGAACCCATACACGATCCATATATGACTCTCACAGCATCCTTGCACGCAACAGCGGCCTTTGACCACCTGGCTCATCTCTGTCAAAGGTTCAGTCGAAAACTTTAATGAGTGTGCAAGTATTCATAGCAGGTAGTTTATCCACAGTCATTCAAAACTAGACATGAACAGGTAAGCAAACTGATACGAACACACCAAGAAAATGCACTTAGCAATAAAAGGATGGGTTGTTGATAGATGCCGTGAGCAATCACTTGGAAGATCTCAAAGGAATTACACTGAGTGAAAATGATAAATAACATTCCTGAAACAATAAAATGACAGAACTAGAAAACAGATGAGGTTGCCAGCACTTAGGGAGGGAGCAGAGGAACAGCCCTGTATCTGGACTGTGGTGATAGCTACACAGGGCTACTTAGGTGATAAAATTGCACAGAACTAAATGTACTCCCCCCCCACACACACACACACAATGCTGCATATGACATTGGGTAAAGCTTTGAAGTGTACCAGTGTTAATTTCCTGTTGTGATACTGCCCTGCTATACCCGATGTTACCATTAGGGGATGCTAGGTGAAATTACAAGAGACCTCTTTCTTTTATCTTGCAAATTCTTATAAATTCATAATTATTTCTAAATAAGAAGTAAAACATTTTGTGTGGTATACTTTGTAATTGCTTTATTTTCTTTTCTCTAAACTGTTTTTTTTCCTGTAGTTTACATGCTACTCAATTATTCTTATGTAATGATTAAAACTAGATGTAAAAGACAATTGATTAGGAATAGTACAAAAAATAGGAAGGAAGGAAAGAAGGAAGGAAGGAAGGAAGGAAGGAAGGGAGGGAGGAAGGGAGGGAGGAAGGAAAAAGAAACAATTGCTGACTTCTGATTATCCTGTTACTTCTTTCTTTTGCCAGCCAGAACTCAGATGGCCCTGCCTTGAGCTCATTTCTGCTTTGTTCTGTGAATGAAGAAGTTATCCTTGGAGCATAATACACCACTCACACCCACCTCTGCCTCTCAGATGCAAGGATTGCGCTGCTGCTGAAGGAAAACTCATCCATTCTATCAAAGCCTCACTGCTCACCAGGAGCCTGTATTCATTTTTGTTGCCACGTGTTTTCAGCGAAAATTAAAAGTGATATTTTGGTATGGTACCGGGGCAAAATACAAGCCTTAATGCATGCTACATGAGCCCAGGAGACCTTGTACGGTATTCTGGTAATCTGCATTGGCTCCCAGGAAGCACATTCATTGAAGTTAGGCTGTCACCTGGCAGATATCCACCTGCTACCCTTGATAATTAGCAGGGGAACTACTGCAGAGTTAATCTGCTTCTGTGTCCCCCAACCCACCCTCCCAACTCCTGGAAACTGGTCTCCATGATTAATTACATGTATCTATTACTTTCCATTTTTACTGCAGTGAAACACACACACACACACACACACACACACACACACACACAAATACAATATTAATTTCTTCCCAATACATAGCATCTAATATTTGAAACGAAAAGGATGGATCGGCCTCTCCACCTTCTCCAGGTACACAGTACCTGTCTGTGTCCCAAAGTCCTCCTTTCATGAAAGAATGAAGATTTGAAAGTGAAGTCTCAGCAAACATTTGTATAGCCAAACGTATGAACCCATTTTAAGAGCCACAAATTGAAATATCTACTAATGTCCTTATGACATTTAAAGAGCATCTTCTAAGAAGCCACTGCTGTGATCCTTCACTACATCTCTTCGTATTCCATGTATCTGTCTCTTGAAACTCTTCCCTAACTTCCTGGGTTGGAGCAGTTTCAGTTACCTCTTGTCTGGTGATATGAGGACTTCTGCTCCAAAAGGATTTGAGAAACTCTTCCTGTTGACCAAGCTTAGCAAAGGGTCTTGACCAATCTTGGGTTAGGCTCTTCTGAGCTTCTCTTTTGGACTCCCATGATCTCCATAGAGTTCAGTTCTAGCAAGAATCCTGCCTGGTAAATTGAACCTGAACCAGCCTCCCCCGCACCCCCATCCCAGTCAACCATCTGAGCAGGTTCTTCAGCCTTATTTCCCATCCCCACCAGGTGATATTGAGTCATCAGAATTCCTTCCTGACCTCTGAAGGTTCCTCTTAGTAATTTTCCTTCTACTGGTTCCCACCCTGGTCCTTAGATATAAATCCCCACTTTTCCCAGTTCCATCTGGAGTTGAGTCTAATCTCGCTCCACTGTAGTAACCACAGCTCTCCTTGACTAAAGTCTGCTTTCCCATCTTTGAACAAGTGTCATTGAATAATTCTTTGCATTAACACCATTATGGATTTCCTACTGCCCGCAGGAATGTGAAAGCCACATCTGCCCTCTGCTCTCTGCCCTCAGCTTCAGCGTATGTACTAGGAGGATGTTACCAGGCCAATTTCAGGAGCCTGAGATCCAAGCAGCTGCACATAGCCTGGTGCTCAGAGGGCCAACGCTTGGCTTAATATTCTACCATTGCCCTTTTGAAACTTCTACTAATTCTCTTTAAACTTGTGTTTTGTAAGTGAAATCTGACAGGGCAGTGGACCATGTGCACGAGGAAAGATACGCCTGGTGTGCACGCTCTCTGCTTCTGTCTGCCTTGTTCATACACAACACTTGCAACACCCTGTTGGACCTATGACGTGTAGTGGGAACTGCATGAAGCTCACGCTGTACGAGACAGGCATGTAATGCTTATGCCTGAGTAACTAGGTGTGCTCCAAAATCATGCTTTCCTCTTGAACAAGATATTCCTGTGGAGGAAGAAGGTAATGATCTCCTAAGAGACATGAATGATCAAGGAAGCCTATCATATCCATTCTTACTCACACTCCTCCCTTACAGCAGACACCACTTAATCTGAAAAGGACGACCCAGGGAAAAAAAGGAAAAATTGTATTAACCTGCAGTTCCAGATCCCTTCAGTCCGTCCTTACTCATCAGTAAGAGAATATTGGTAGAATATGTGCTCATCAAGAAGTGAAAAAAGGGGGCTGCGTGGTGGGGCAGTGGCATAGAGTGATACTTTGCGAGGCTGACCCACATGGGAAGTTTCAGGCTTACACCTGGAGCTCCTTCCTAACTGCACAGGCCATGTGCATGCCAATGGCCTGGGACTGGCTAAAGCTGGGGCGTATCGCGGCATTGAGACACTATGGGGGGTGCTCTCTCTTTCTTGCTTGCTCATGTATTAAATAAACTTTAAAGAAAAGAACAAGTGAAATAAAGCTGAGGAGGCAGTTTTGTGTAGCATTTCTATTCTTTGGCTGAGAATAAAACCCATATGCATGTATGAGTTATGAAATAGGCACTACATGATTTCAGTGATTCTGCATACAAGTTACATGCTTTTTCTCATATTTGTATTTAAATCTAGAATTGCATAGTATAAAGATGTATAGTAAACCCCATACTAATAATTTAAAAATTTAATTTTTCTTAAGAATACATTACATATTAAGTGAAATGCACTAGGGTGAGTCCAAGAGCTAGGAAGAAAGGGAAAAAAATTGTTATCTTTTCAGTACTTCTTTTACAAATTGCCAGAGGGCACCTCTCTCTGTCTCACCAGAGAGAGACAGAGAGGTGGAGAGAAAGATGGAAGAAGGAACCCATCGGCCATGATCATGTCACAATCCTTCTCCTTTCCTCTAACCTGTTGGAATTTGGGCTATGCACACTTTCGCATCCAGTGTGTTTTTCAACACCCCTCTGGGGTGAGGATTTGAACTGTGCAGTTGGCCATTTAGGACCTGACTCCCTTAACCATTAGGCCATGGGCCGACCTCTTCAGTACGGTTAATGGCATTTTCCCTTCCTGTTTTTGAATAACATACGCCCATGTTTTTATTTAACATTGGGCGTTGCAAGTTATCAGAACAGCATCCACCTCAGATGGCTGCTTTGGTGACTAAATGATCCTGTGGATCAAGATCTCAGGCATAAACAGGATAACACATCCTCCCCCCGCCACCCATGCTTCACTCCACCCAAGTCTTCCCTATTCACACCTGCCAACTGCTCCCATCAATGATCTATGATGTCCTTGAAATCAACATCTTAAAGCAGAATCTAATCAGGCCAATGAAAAGTCTTCAGTGGGTGCCCATTGCCTGTGAGATCAAACCCAAGAGCCTTTTCAGCATGACTGGCCTGTGAGGATCCCATCTCAGCCACCTGCCTTGCTGAGGCCAAGAAGCTCTGCATCCTCTGAAGTCCCCCAGCAGCTTTATCATTGCTCATAACTTACTGGGATCATTATTTTTTTTGTGACTAATTGTATAACAAGTTATTTTATTATTTTTTTTATACTTAAGCGAATTATTTTTTCTCTTTTCCTTTTTACATTCAATCATCGTGTATCATTATTTCACACTTGCACATCGAGGTTTATGGTGGCATTATTCACAATTGCTAAGACATGAAACCAACACAAATGTCCATGAACAGATGAAGGGACTGAAAATGTGTGGTACATATACACTATGGAATACTACTCAGTCATAATAAACAATGAGACCCTGGCATTTGATAGAAAGTAGATGAATTTGGAAGATTTACTGCTAAGCAAAGCAAGCCAGACAGTGAAAGAGAGGCACCGTATGCCCCCACTTGATATATACTGAATGTTGAGCTATATGGCAGAGACTGAAAGACTGGGAGGTGTAAAAGTATGGAGATACTAGAAACAGTGTGGGAAGAGGGTGGGAAATGGGGGAGAGTGAGAGAAGGAATCAAGGGGGAAAAATAGGATGCAAAACATTTAAGGGACACAAAAATGGAAAGTTATTCCTTAATGATAATATGTCTGGTAATGTTTTTGACTGGTAATTATACCTAGTGATTGTAAAAATAAATAAATAAATAAATAAATAAATGTATAATTTATTTAGAGGGAGATTTTTTTTTTTTTTGAGAGGTTTTTGCTATAGGGGGCGTGTTTTTTTTTTTTGAGAGGTTTTTGCTATAGGGTGCGTGCGCTCGCCAGACAAACAGAGAGAGACAGAGAGACAGAAAGCGAGAAATCACCCCCCAGAGGGGATGGCCACACCGCAATCCTTTCTCCTCCATTCTCCTCTCAGGATCTTGGGTATGCACGCACACGCACCTGGTGTGAGTTTAAGCCACTGGGTCCGGGACTTGAACCGTGGTCAACTACGTGGGAGTCCAGCGACATAGCCATTACACTAACTGCTGGTCCCTAGAGGGAGATTTTTGTTACAGGGCACATGCAATTGCTAGAGAGACAGAGAGAGAGAAAGCAAGAAATCACCTCCTCAGTGGGGATGGCCACGCCACAATCCCTTCTCTTTCATTGTACCCTCGGGATTTTGCTCAAGTTTTAAGGCACTGGGCCAGGACTTGAACTGTGGTCGACAATGTGGGAGTTCAGCAAGATAACCTCTATGCCATCTGCTGGTCCCTGTGCTTGTTTTTAACATTCATCTATGCCAGATTGTGAGCTCTTGAGGACAGAGAGAGCCTTCTTGGGGTCCTTGAAGTGCTCTGCCTGGTGCTCAGAAAGCATATGCCCGTGAGTGGAAGCCAGCAGGGTTAGGGCAATGTGAGACCTCTCCTAATATCCTAACTCTACCCTTCGCTTACTTCACTGAATTTTGTTTTCTTTAAAATGGTGCTACCAAACAAAGAGAGGATTACAACACTTTTATTATACTGTGTCATAAAGTGCTGCTGGAATAAGTCAGAAATCTACTGCGTGAAGACTGATTTGTCCCACCTCATTGGAAATAAAAACACTCCCTAATCAGCTGATGGGCTGTCAGCCATGCCACTTCATCACCACCCTACAAATTAAATACCCAAGAGCCCTTATTTAACGGTATACCATAGCAATTAGGAAAACAATGCAACTTTAATCTACATTTTCATGCTCTAAATTTGCATATGGCCTTTTTTTTTCCCATCAAAGTCAGCATATACATTAATTCAAGAGAAGGCCAAAGAGGGAGAAATTATTTCTCTTTGGAGGGAGGAGAAGGGGTGGTGTTCACGAATAAGCAAACTCCATCCTTTTCAAGTAACACTACATTTTATGCCTCTTCATAGTAATCTCTCTTGTTTTTTAATTTCTAAATTCTGTCCATTTGATAGACTTGAGCAAACTAATTTTCCTCTCCCCAATTAAGCCCACTCCATATTTCATTCACTCAAGCTTTCTGCTAAATGAAACATTATTTTCACTTATAAATGTTCCATGATTTGTTCCTAGTGGCTTCTAATTGGGGACAATTATAAAAAGATAAATCAGAAGTCGTCAGTGACAGTTGTCATTAGCAAATTCCTGCTCTGCTGCCGAGGTCTCCATGTTTGTTTAAGGCAATAGGGCAAGGCGGGACCCAGAGGGAGCCCGATGAAGCAGTTCAGGAAACTTGCAGGCAGCTAGGACATCCTTCATTTTTAATTTGTTGATTTAATCTGGCTAGAGAGGAACCCACAAAATCCTCGTCACCTAATGTGCTTAATGGTCTAAATGACATGATTTGGTGGTGTTGGTTTAGTTCCTATTGGACCCATTTCTAAGTCATATGTGCCTCCGATATATTGCTTTAAGGAGCACTTCTCTCAGAAAATGCACCACGGAAACTAGACTTTGACATTTTGTATAGATTTTTCAAAAGCATCAAAAAGCAAAGTGGTGACAGTCTGAAAGACGTGGTTCTCGAACTCCTCAATGCACAGGTCATTATCAGCCTCAGAGAAAATGATGCTCCAACCAGAGTTAAGATTCTCTCCACTCTGTTTTTCCATTCAGGAAGAGACGATCAGGAAAACAAGCAAATGCAATTTTTATTTTGATTTTGTTGTAATTGGTGGGTTGATCTGCATTATCACTACTGGAAAATACAATGACCTTTTTTTTTTTTTTTTTTTTGAGAGAGATTTTTGCTGTAGGGCATGTGTGCTTGCCAGAGAGACAGAGAGATAAAACGTGAGAAATTGCTCCCCAAGGGAGATGACTATGCCACAATCCCTTTCCCTCCATCCTCCTCTTGGGATCTTGGGCAGGCACGCATGCACATGTGCCTGCTGTGAGTTTTAAGTCTCCAGGTCCAGGACTTGAACTCTGGTCAACTATGTGGGAGTCCAGGGATGTAACAATTACACTATCTGCTGGTCCCAATACAATGACTTTTAAAAAAAATTTAACATTAAGAGATAAAATAAGAAAATAGACAAAAAATAGTAAAATGTTGGGTTGGAGCATGAAAGAAAATAAACTCATTCCCCCAAAGTCATAGAAGACATGGTTCTCTTGCATTACTGCATACACGATTAACAGCTCAAGAAATAATAGTTCTGGTGAGGACAGTCTGATATATGTTTTAAAAGGTTTAAAGAGGGGCCAGATGGTAGCACAGCAGTAAAACACCATGCTCTGCAAAGCATTCCCACATGAGAAGGTTCTCAGTTCACGTCCTGAGTGTACCAGGCA
The DNA here is from genome assembly GCF_000334495.1 of Tupaia belangeri chinensis. Taxonomy (NCBI): domain Eukaryota; kingdom Metazoa; phylum Chordata; class Mammalia; order Scandentia; family Tupaiidae; genus Tupaia; species Tupaia belangeri. Next base: position 1,484,513 of record NW_006159558.1, on the reverse strand, counting down.
CACATTCATGATCTGGGCCCGCCTTAGGCCGGGGCTAGGTCACAGCGTCAAGTGCCTGCTGGGGTAGTCCCTCTCGCACTCTCTCTCTTTCACCCGTGAGTGGGAGAAATAAATAAACAACAAAAGGACTTGAAGTAAAAACATACTTCCTTTCCTTTGTCTTTTTTAATCTTTAAAATATAGGAAAATGCCTAGAACTCAAAATCTCCTCCAAATGTAGAATTTTACATATTTGATGCACTATCCCAGGAAATGACTCCATTTCCTCCCATAGTTACTGGACAAGTTAGACTCAGAATGCCAATTTAGTAAAATTATGAAAATATGGGATTTTTTTGCCATCATTTACTTAGACCTACTTTCTGCTTAACACACTCATATATGTGTACATATACACACACATGCACACACACACCCCTTACCATCACCACCGATATTCTTTTGTCCTAATTTGGAAGTTGGGAGCAGTATTTCATATCAGGGAGTAGAGAGCAGAAATGCTAGTATTTAGCCGTAGGGTTAATATACTAAAAATACAATTTTAATTTATCTGGATGAAATGAACTATGCATAGGAGCCATAATGTCATAATTTATATCACCCATCATTTTTTCTCCTTTTTCAGAGACTCCAATAAGAACTTGCCATGCTGTAGATATGGACTGTGTGTTTCAAAAGGGGTGAGCAGCTTAATGTAACTGGGTATTTGAAGGATATCATTACTATTCAAAAGAAATAATAAACAAAGAAAAGGGACCAGATTGTGGCAGAGTGGTGAGACATCACATTTTTCAAAGCAATTCCCTGTGGGAAGATTCCTGGCTCAAGTCCAGAGACCTCCCCGAGTATACTAGTGTGTGTCTGCTCATGATATGAACAGGCCTGGCTAAAGGCTGGGGGCAGACCATGGTGTTAGGACTCTGCTAGGGATTCTCCCTCTTTCTCTATCTTGTTCATGGCAGAAAGAGAACTAAATTTAAAAATAAGAGGAGAAAAGAAATAATAAGCCTATGCAACCCATTCAGAATTATATATATAATAAAACAGTGGGACCAATAGATGGTATAATGGTTACGTTGCTGGACTCCCATGTAGTTGACCGTGGTTTGAGTCCTGGACCCAGAAGTTTAAAACTCACACCAGGAGTGTGTGTATGCGTGCTCAAAATCCTGAGAGGAGGATGGAAGAGAAGGGATTGTGATGTGGCCATCCTCTTTGTGGGCGGAGTGATTTCTTGCTTTCTGTCTCTCTCTCTCTGACTCTCTGGCCAGCACACAAGCCCTAAAGCAAAAATCTCTAAAATAAATAAATAAAGGTGGCTATTCCTTACTGAAGTGATTCCATTTAGTAAAGGATTTCTATGGACATTTTCGTCTTTTCCCTGAGCCCTATTTTGGTAGAAGGCAGTATAGTGCTTGCATGTTCTAACTTTGTGTTCTGTGACTTGAGGTGAAAGATAGCAAATATCAGAGCTAAACTCAGTTAAAATCATCATAAGTGCATGGAGAGGGCAGGAAACCAACCAAATGACAGTTGGACTAATATCCTACACCTCTTCTGCAGCACCTGATTCTGTTTCATCAAGTCTAGTTAGTTAAATTAGACACTCCCACCACTTCATCCATTGAGAAAGGATGTCAATTTCTCTCATTCTTCTTTATCTGGACTGGCCAGTGACCTATTTAGACCAACAAAATGCATCAGAAGTGATGTTCTGTAATTTCCTAACTTGCTAAGTCTAGGCCTTAAGATATCTACAGCTCTGGATCCTCCTCAAGATAGACTCCCCATTCTTGGAAGCCTGCCTCCATATTACAACTTTGGGGGACTGGAAGATGATGTAGTAGTTACATCACTGGACTCCCATGTAGTCAACTGCAGTTCGAGTCCTGGACCTGGTGGCTTAAAACTCACATCAGGCACATGTGCGTGTGTGCCCAAGAGAATGGAGAAGGAATTGCAGTGTGGCCATCCCCCCTGCAGGATTTCTCACTTTCTGTCACTCTATCTCTGTCTTTCAGGTGAGCACATGTGTCCTAAAGCAAAAATCTCTAAAAAAAAAAGAACTTCAGTTGTTCTGTGAAAACCTTTAAAGAAAGCCTAAGCTCACCCCATAGAGATAGAGCAGCCACAGAGGGACCACTGAAGTGCCAGACAGATGAGTGAAGCCTTCCTAGATATCCCCTCTGAGCCGAGTCAGCAGAACGAGTGACCTCAGTTAATGCCACTTGGAGTAGAACTACCAGAATTCCAGACCTGTAGGATCCTGAGCAAGTAAAATGATGTTTGTAGAGCCACTAGGTTTGAGCTGGTTCATTAAAGAGTAATGGAGAACTGAAACTATATGAAAAGCAAAGAATATTGCTTGGCAGCCAACAACTGTAAAGGAAACTGATTGAATGATTCAATACTAAATTTACAAGGCATATTGCATTTTATTCTGAAGAAAAAGATACTTGCAGTAACATGGGGTTAAACACTTCCCTATCTGTTTCATTACATCTGGTATAAATTAATCATCAATTTTATTTAATTCTTTTTTTTTTTTGGAGAGGTTTTTGCTATAGGGCGCATGTGCTCACCAGGCAGACAGAGAGATAGAAAGCGAGAAATCACCCCCCAGGGAGGATGGCCACGCCGCAATCCCTTCTTCTCCATTCTCCTCTTGGGATCGTGGGGACGCACGCACACACGCCCGGCCTGAGTGTAAGCCACCGGGTCTGGGATGCGAACCGTGGTTGACTACATGGGAGTCCAGCGACATAGCCATTACACTAACTGCTAGTCCCAATTTTATTTAATTCTTAAATGAAATGTTGCTTGTACCTTGGATGTGTTCTTTACTAGGAATTTCTGAGATTAAGGTAAAAACAGAGTTAGATGTTGAAGGCCTGATACTTTGAGGGAAATTATAGTTTAAAATGATACACAAACTATAAATTAATTGCTGGTAACATGAAAAGTGTTTCAAGTTAGCATAAATTGGGCATATAGAAAATTGGACTAAATTAAAAAAAAAAGAAAAGATCAAAATTAGGTGAGTTTTATCAGAGAAAGCATGTGGATAGATAGGTGGCTTTAGCCAGATCCTGAAAGAAATGATAGGCTAAAAGAGGAGAGTAGAAGGACCCAGCAATTCCAGTGGGTCCCAAAGGACAGGAAAACATTGAGTCAGAGAAACACTAGCACAGTCAAGTTTATTGTAGCCTTATTCACAATTACTAAGACGTGGAATCAACCCAAATGTCCAAGAGCAGATGGATGCATTGAAAACATGTGGCATATCTACACTGTGGAATAGTACTCAGTGATAGAAAACAATGAGTCCTTGACATCTGATACAAAGCAGATAAATACAGAAGATTTAATGTTAAAAGAAGCAAGCCAGAGCAAGGAAGAGGGGCACTGTATGTCTCTGTTTAATATATCCTGAATGTCTATACTCTATGGCAGAAACTGAATGATTGCAAGGTATAAAAGGAGGGTGAGCAACTATAGATACTAGAAACAGTATAGGAAGGGGTGGGTAGTGTGAGAGAGGGAATCACAGGAATAAAGAACATTTAAAAGACAAAAGTGAAGAGGTATCTGTTAATGATATTGTGTATGATAATGTCTTGAAAATTATTATGTGTGATGTAAGGCTGTATAGTGACTAACTATAAATTTAAAAAGTGGAATTTCAAGAAAAAAAGTAGATAGGAGAACAGAAGGGAATCATATGAAAGTATTGACATGGCAGATTTTAATGGGATAAAGCAAAAATAGGGCTGGCTCCATAGCACTGTGGTAAGTGCCTTGCACTTACCGGCCAGATTCCACACTGTTGACTGCAGTTTGAATACTGGCCTCCATGGCTTGAGACCCAAGAGTGGAATACGTTGTAGGTAATGAAATTGGGTTAAAAATAGAAAACTTCATGGTACACAAGCCTGCTGTGTGAAGGCCCAACACAGTCACAGGTGGAGGTGCTTGGATTCTTTCTGTCCTAGTTGAGGGAAGAGTAGACAAATTAACAATAGAAAGGCACAAAAGGGGCAGAAACTTTTTTTTTTTTTAATAAGAGAAAAAAGAGAGGAAAAAAATAAGTTAGAAGGGACAGAGAAGAAGAAGAGGGAGAGGCACATTTGCCTATATGACTAGCACTGGGGTCTTGCAAGAGGGACTCTGGCTGGGCGAAGGGTGCTTCACAGCTGTGAAGGGGAACTCTGAGGGCTGGTAATCAGAGGCGGAGGTGCCTGGATGCTTTCTGTCCTGACTAATACTAGGTTTTATAATGTATTGTAACTAGATAACTATAAAGAAAATTTAGATAACTGTAAAGAAAATTTAGTGGAATATACACACGATCATTGACAAAGTACTTAAGGTTCTTTTTCTCCTACAACAACCCAAATAAAATACTTTATTTTATTTGGAAATATCAGAACTATTCAGTGCCATGAAAGGATTGGCTGTTTTGGCTGGTGTTCTATTTGGGCTTGGTAAACTTTCTCTGTGGAGGGCCACATGGCTTTGCAGACTGAAGGTCTCCTTGTATTATTTAACTCTGGTTAAGTGGTAGGGCGATAGCAGTCCCACAGAGAGCCTAAACAAGTGGGCTGGGCATGACTACATTTTTACACAACTTTCTGTACAAAACAGACAGCAGGCCAGATGTGCCCTCCAGCTGCCATCTGCCAGCTCCTGTTCTGGTATTCACAGGGTATTACTCTGCAAACTCACCTCACAGGTTTTACAGTATTAACAACATGAATACTAGCGTCAGGTAGTCCATTCAACTGGTATGCCAAACTTATTTTTAAGTCTTCCAATTCAAGTGACTACAGAAATATGGTTTATGAAGGTTGTTGACAGGATGGTTTTCTGGCTGGAGTTTGCTTCAGAGGCTAGCTCTTGTGTTCCAACTCACTGGTGTCAAATGTTCACACTGTCTGGTTGCTGGAGTGCTTCCTGATGGGGATCTTAGTGCTCATGTATAACAGTGAGGATAAAATAACAGATATGACTGGCACTAGAAGGAGTGTTGAGAGCTGGAGTAGGAGAAGGAAGACTTGGCAGGGTGGCTAGGTGCCTTCAAGGCCTGGGGGGCTTGTCTATCCAGTCAAGGAGAAGACAACTGCTCTACTGAGCTACCTCCTCATATGTGCTGGCCTAGTAGGAGAATCAACCACTGTGAAGACAGTTTCCAGCCTTCAGAGACTTACACTGTGTTGGCCTGTGAGAGCAGGCTTAATGGGCGACAGCAAGTGGGAGAGAAACCTCTCATCATGAAGACCTGTTTTAGAATTTTATACTTGGAGACAGAAAGATCAATGTCTCTGGAAGTAATGAAGGAGAAGAAGAATGATCTCCAGTCGGGCACGCTTAGTAGAGCAATTCCTTAAGTAGGAGGAAATTTCTCCATCCAGAACTTGATGCATGAGATCACAATGTACAAGTCTGATTTTATTTTGAATGAGAGAAAATATCAGATTATACAAATTATCCTTACTAACAGGGCCTTGTCATTTTTGTGCTCAGTACTTTAAAGGATTTTTACACGTACCTACTTTTTTTCTTTCTCTAGGATTCAGTACAGCAGCATGGCCAGGGCCTTTTCAAAGATGCTCAATGATTTTCCTTTGACTTTGATTAATTTACAAAAAAAATTTTTTAGAGCATTCATCCCTTTATATCAAACAAGGGATTAAGATGGAAGGTATTTCATTTAGAAAATAAAATTTTTAAAATTTCACTGATTTTTCTCTAACAGTTTTAAAATGGCACAAATGACACTGCTTTTGAGCTCTTGTAGCTTCTTGATCATTTTTTTCTTCATAAATTGAAAGATAAATGTAATGTAAATAAAATAACTATAGCATCTCAATTTATTGACACTATTATATTTCACTCATTAGTTACTTAGTCGTTCCTTAAGTGTTAACTTGGAAATGATGACTATCTTATAAATATAGGCCTGCTTACTCCACTAAAAATAAGTATGTTGAAGCCACACATTTTCCCAATTTTTGTTTGATTGTTTTAGGTTTTTGCCATAGGGCACATGCAGTAGCCACACAAAGAGAGAAAATGGGAAAGTAAGAAATCCCCCCACCCCCAGGGGGGATGGCCATGCCACAATTCCTTCTCATTCTCCTCTCAGGATTTAGTCATGCATGCATACATGTGCCCCACATGATTTTCATTCAAGGTTCAAGACAAGTCTGGGGCTTGAACTGCTATTGATCATGTGTGAGTCCAGTGCCTTAACAACTGTACCACCCGCTGGCCCTTCCTAATATATATATATATATATTTTTTTTTTTTTTTTTTGGGGGGGGTTTTTTTTTTGGGAGAGGTTTTTGCTGTAGGGTGCGTGCACTCGCCAGAAAGACAGAGAGAGACAGAGAGACAGAAAGCGAGAAATCACCCCCCAGGGGAGATGGCCACGCCGCAATCCCTTCTCCTTCGTTCTCCTCTTGGGATCTTGAGCATGCACGCACACACACCTGGCATGAGTCTTAAGCCACCGGGTCCGGGACAAGAACCGTGGTTAACTACATGGGAGTCCAGCAACATAGCCATTATGCTAACTGCTGGTCCCCCTCCTAATATTTTTAAGTAAACTCAGCGCTTTATAAGAAATGTTCTGGAGTATTAGGCAGAAACACTGAAGCACTTAAAAAAAATCAGTAATATGCTTTTCCATGTGTGTATTTGTCACCCAAGATTAAATTCACTGAATTATTATCAGGTATTTTGAAGACCAATTAAATCACTTCCTTATGATGAGAAGTACTAAGTTTTAGGAACCCTGCATATTCATTACAACAATTCTCAATTTCTTATGGAAGAACCCAAGTTGGGCCTAAGAGATTAATGAAAAAACCCTGAGAGTGCATTTCCTGAGGAGGAAACAAATAATTGAGTCAATCTCATACCATCTGTCTGTGGCCAAATGTGCTCACCCTTGTGCCATGAACTGGAGGTAGACAGAGAGAAAACAAACCCATACCAGGAACTAGAAGGAACAGACACCAACTCATGCTCCTGCCTCAAGGTGCACGAGGACTCCGTGGTGAAACAGGCTTGCAGTGGGGATCCAGGGCTAAGACTCAATGCAGCAGAAACCACGTCAGGAACGATTTCATGTGAAGGAGGGAAGTGCAGAAATGCGTAGGGAGAAATGGTGTGAGAGTTGGACTGTGAAGACTGAGGGGTGGGGTTGATAAATAGAGGGAGTGTGGCTGTGTGAGGGGGTTGGAGGAAACAAGGGAGAGAGCTTTGAGCTGAATGAAGACATGAATGTGAACTCACAAGAGAAGGTGTTGGACAGAGACAATGTCCAGCATGCGTGGAGCAAAGGAAGTGCCTTTGACAGGGAAGAGGAGAGGTGTGTGGTGACAGAGGGTGTGTGGCTAGTTTGTAAGAGATCCCAAATGCTGCTATTTGGCATTTATTTTAGAACGATGTGGGTGCCATGGAAAGTTTCTAGGCAAAAGAGTGGCTAGATTAAAGAGAAAAGAGGATATTCACATTCAAGGGAATTGAGTATGGTCTAATCAATCCAATCATGGAAGAACTTCCCATGAGCACCTTCACACAATTATCACAAGTATAAGGGTGCCTCGGCCTCTCCTGAGGTTCTAAAAATTATACCTCTGCATCTCTCTGAAGGCTCAGTTTTGGCTGCTCTGTGGGATCTGACCTTGCAGCCTTGGGGTGTGTGGGCAGTGTTTATGGCAAGATGGGGGCAGACCCTGGAGGTCTTACCATGCCTGATGCTGCTGAAGGTCTTAGTGGAGGACTATTAAAAGGATCGCAAAGAAACTTAATTAAACTTTTCTTGTAGCATACAAACAAAAAAACAAAAAACACCCCAAATCTCATAGGAACGCCAAGAATAGCAGCTGCTTGTTGTTGGACTGGACATAAAATTGGAAGAGGAGGATATTCACCTCAAGGGAATTGAGTATGGCCAAGCCAATCCAATCAGGAAAGCACAAGTGCAAATGTAGGTTTAATATTTTTACACTGCATTTGTTCATCCATTCATTCAAGCAAGAAATAAATACATGTGTGTGTCCACAGGTACCAGGCCCTCTTTGTTGCTGCTGAGCATTCAAAAGGACGCACCCCTATGGATATAGAACCAACACGGATGGGTAACCCGGGTGAGCATCTGGGAAAGGTTCCAAGAGGAGTTAGGGAGCTTCCAAGTTCTGATATACACATATGAACTACATATGGTTTTGAGCAAAAACATATGGTCCCATATTAAAAATTGGTAACGTATAACTTCAAAGTCGCTCACAATATAGGGTCTGAGGTTTTCAAAGCTATTAAGCTTACTGACACATTTGGAGTTAAAATATTTAATGAATGTGAGAAGAAGAAAATTACTTAGAATTAGCACAACTGTTACTCTTTGGTATATGCTCTGTGGCACCCTGCTCAGCCAGAAATGAAATGTCAAACTCTCTTCCCTTTGGCCTAGGAAGGGTGACTGGATGGTCTCACATGTCTGATAATGATTTCTTTCCGCTATTACCAACGTTCTTACTGCTTAACTCAGTTGAGATCAGATGATTTCATCAGTATCTAGAAAAATCATGATTTGGTCCTTTCCAAAAGACATTCTTAACTTCTACTTTATAAGTGATAACATTACATAGTCCTGCTTAAGGGACTCGCTTCTTTTGTGGAAAGTCTAATCTACATGTCATTCTTCTCTTAACTCTATATTCCTTTTCCCTGAACAGGTCAACAGGTAACTAGCTAAACGTTACCTAAAAGACATTCAATGTCTTAAAATACCTTGGGGTTAAATGCCTCAATGTAGATTTTGAAATGCAAATCACATTACAGTTGGTCTGTACCTATAACAGAGCAGACATTTTTATACATACGGAATTGAGGGCATTCTGCTCAACAATGAGACCTTGGCTTTCGTGCCAGCGAAGACAGTAGCCCAAGGCATGGCTTGGGCGTTCCTCTACAACCTACTCCATGTTTTTATACTGTTTACCATGAAGGTCAAGTCCTTAGACATTCTTTCTAGTCACCATTCAGCATGCCCAAAGTGCCATCACAAGGGACAAGCCTTAGGGACAAGCTTAGACTATGGAGGGGATTCCTTAAGGGGAGGTGAGGCAGAACTCCTCATAGACTGGAATAGATGCAAAAGATGGATTATCTGTCTTTGACTGGGCCAGAAGCTCTGTGGCACCTTCGTCAGACATAAACAATAGACACTCCTTCCTTCCGTCCTTCAATTTCTTACTCATGGACTCCATGGAAGAAGATAGGATGAATAAGTGCGAGTACTTCTCTGTCAGTAGTCTGAGTTATAGTCCAAACTGGGACATTATTTAAGACAGAGACATGAGGGAAATGGCATCCTATAAGTGGTTATGCTGGAACAATGGCAGACACCAGAACTGTTTTGAGCAAAACAGGAATAGGGAACCCTCCCTAACATTACCCAGAGATCCAAAGACTCCATCGTTAATACTCAAATCAAAATATCTAGAGATCATTCTCCCAACGTAACATATTTCTATTCACCTCTACCTAGTCTCTCATTAACTTTAATGTGTACTTTGAATAGAGACTGCAATTATTCTAGTTGATGGATAAACTTGCTCGCAGCATCAAAATTCTCTACGATCAGTGTTTTGTCTTATCTAGGCTTTTAAAAAAGAAATTACACACACTTTTATTCTCCTCAAGTTCAATTTCTGTATTCCTAGTCCCCTGGCTTTACAGGACTTTCACTGTGACATGCTATGATCCGAGTGGGGGATGTTTTAGTAACTATTTAATAAGATTGGCAATTTACCTTGAGAATACTGAAATTCTTATGAAAAGCTTCAAGGAAATAAAATGTATTCCCAAATTCTTGTGTACTATTATTGTATTAAAATAAGTTGATTGTAGAGAATCCCCAAATTGGTAGTACTCAAAATAATCCAGCATATTCAAAAATTCAGAAAACTAAAGTGTTGCATGATTTTTTTTTTTTTTTTTTGCTATAGGGTGGGTATGTTTGTTAGAGAGAGACAGAGAGGGAAAGTGAGAAATCATCCCTCCAGGGGAATGACCATGCCACAATCCTTTCTCCTCCATTCTCTCCCTGGGATTTTGGGCATGTATGCACACATACCCTGTGTAAACTTCAAGCTGCTAGGTCCAGGACTCGAACTGTGGTTGGTCATGTGGGAGTTAAGCTGCCTCTTTTTTTTTGGAGAGGTTTTTGCTATAGGGCACATGCAATCGCCAGAAAGACAGAGAGAGACAGAGAGACAGAAAGTGAGAAATCACCCTCCAGGGGGGATGGCCACACCGCAATCTCTTCTCTTCTCCTCTTGGGATCTTGGGCACGCACGCACATGCGCTCCATGAGGGTTTAAGCCACTGGGCCTGTGACTCGAACGCGGTCGACTACATGGGAGATCAGTGACATAGCCATTATGCTAACTGCTGGTCCCAGGAGTTAGACTGCCTTAACCACCATGCCATCTGGTGGCCCAGTGTTGTATGATTTCTAACTACTAATTGAAAATACAAATACCAGCTTATAAAATAAATGTACAAATATCCAATGCTAGACTGACACTAGTTAAGAGAGCCAATATATATTTTTAACATGTTTATGATAAAGTAGGTACATGTTTGAAAATATAATACATGAAGAGATACAACCCTCTAAAAATTAAAGTCTAATTTCTGGATAGCATGGATATTCTTGAAGCCCTATTATCTACAAAACTGTCAAATCATGTTTTCATTTATATATGCTGAGCTTAAATATAATGTGAAAATAATCTTGTAGAGGGAGGCTATATATATGTCGATGTCTGATGGTTTTTCATGAAAAGGTGTAAACAACATAAGAGCTATTCATAGTTGCCAGAAAGACAAGAGTATTCAATGAAGAAGAATATATTTCTGTTCATCTAAAGAGCTCAAAACATGCTGTATCATTCTTTCTTTTTTTGATTTTTAAGGATAGTATTGATAGTTTTGCTGTGAGGTAAAGTTAAAAAAATATTCCATCAGGATTGGGTTTGGTAACTCATTTTTGTTACTGACATGTCAGTAACAGCATTAATGCCAAGTAAACTACTGATCTAGAATTTTTCTCACAACTATGTATAATCTCACAATGTATAATGTTATTTGCACTGAGCAGCGTTGATGTTAATGTAGAAACTACTCATCAGGCCAGTTTATTACAGAACTCATTATTTACAATGTAAACAATGAAAAGCGTTCAAATCTGCCATGAGAGATTGAAATCCTTTTCCTGAACTCAGACCTGCTGGGCAATATCCCCACTCCATTACTGTGTCTGGGGTAAGGACATCAGTCAGACTGTCTTCTCCCTTAATCATCAGGTAGTGTGACTATTAAGATATTTTCCCCAATACGCGCTTCCATTAGCATAATTCTGGGCCCTAATTACCTTATGCTTTTTTTCATCTTTAACTATCTGACATAAAAATGGGACGAGCAAATAGGCCCATGTGATTTTTTAATCTAGTTTTTTTCCAAACTTGTCAAAGATGACACTCTTTTATGTGCCTTTTAATCCAGTTTCTTTTGATTACTTCTTGAGAGTTTTTTTTTTAAAATGAAGTAATACATATTTATGGAAAAATTCAGAAATTCAGAAGAGTTAAAAAATGAAAACCACTTGGAATTCTGCAAGTCATCGGTAACTCTTGTGGGCATTTTACACCACTATTATCTGCTACACTTTTATGACATCATGTTTATTTTTTATTTTATTATTTTACAGAATAAAAACCATGTTACTTTTTTATGAGACACTATTTTATTCACATTTCTCTTTTTCTTTATTCCTTGAAAAAAAAATTATAATGGCTACATGCTAGGCCATTATGGAAGTACTATAATACTTTAAACTTACCTCATTTATTTATAGTTTTTATTTATTTTGCTATAGGGCATGTGCACTTCCTGGAGAGATAAAGAGAGACAGAGAGACAGAAAATAGGGAATCATCCCTCAGGGGATGGCCATGCCACAGTCCCTTTTCCTCCATTTTCCTCTCAGGATTATAGACATGCTTGAACACCCCTGGAGTGATTTTCATGCCACTAGGTCTGGGACTCAAACTGCTGTCAACCATATGGGAGTCTGCTATACCACCTGCTGGCTTCAAGTGACCTTATTTTTTGTCTTTGAGTTGATCTTCAATTTACTTTGATTATATATTTAATGAACTATATAAGCCAATTCATACACAGATTATGTATGTGTACATACACTTATAATAAATAGCTTCACAAAACTTTCTTCTCTTTGACCAGATTTCTAGAGATGGCATTATGGGGAAAAACAGATGCCAGCTGCCACTCCTTACTAACATCCTACCTGCTCAGTGATGGCTCAGACTTACAACCAGTCCCTCCATGTGGGAATCCCCTTTCTCAGTCTTTCATTCCGCAGTCCTTAGTGTTCACTGCAGTAAATTTGCAATCAGGCAAGACCACATATTTCATTGATAAGTGTACACTTTATCACGCACCCATTTACTATTCAGGATAAATGAAAAACCATTCCTCTGGATTCGTATTTTTGTGTGGTGGTGTGCCGTGTTGTTTTCTGGTCCTTATGTATTGTATGCTTTTCGTACGGACAGAATTACATTATTCTGGTGTGGTGCCGCATGGGATTTATTGCCAACTACATATCCTGTGGTGCCATGACACACGAGACACCTGCTTTAAGTTCTGTGTTTTACGAGCAATTTTTTAACCACCTAGTTGCAAGAACGGAAGTTAAGTGAGAAGAATCTTCTTTCCAGGTTGATTCATTTTTAAAATTCCTTTAAAAGCTGTTTATAGACAGTGTGACAAAAGTTCAGGAAAAAGTAATATAGGTTGTTTTTTTTTTTTTTTCCAAGTTTTTGCCATAGGGTGCATGCGCTCACTGGAGAGAGAGACAGAGAGAAGCAAAGTGGGAAATCACCCCCACGGGAATGACCATGCTGCAATCTCATCTTCTCCATTTTCTCAAGACCTTGGGCATACATACACATGTGCCTGGCTTGATTTTTAAGCCTCCAGGTCCAGGACTTAAACTGTGGCCAGCCATGTGAGTCCAGCACCTCATTTAGCATACCACCTCCTGGCCCCAGGGTTTTTTTAATTTAAATTCTCAACATAATATTTAATATTTTAAAGAATTATTTTAACATTTATTAATTTATTTAAATTTGACCAGAGAGAGACAGAGTGAGAGAGAGAGAAAGAGGGAAGTGAGAAAACAAACTGTCAGGTCTAGGACTCAAACTGTGATGGGCCATGTGGGAGTCCAGCACCCTTAAGCACCATGCCACCTGCTGGGTCCCCTTAAAATTTAATTTTATGTCAAATACAATCTCAAAATTCTCAGTAAATCTTCTTCTTAATTATGTAGGACATGTGAATATATACAATGAATAAGTTATCCACAAATTAAGACTAAACAGATTGGAATGCTGTAAAACACTGGTCTTCCTAAAGCACACAGTAAGTCTTTTGTTATCCCAATTTTTAAAACTCTACATGTTTATATACAACTGGCTTAATTTGCTTTATTCTGATCAATTCAACTTCCTTTAGCAAGAGAAAATAATTGAATTTTTCAGTGTATTTCTGTTTCCTTCTTATAGGTGAACAGATGATATAATTCCATTAACTGTTCAGTCCTCAATATTTTGAATATGGTCTCTATAATGAAAAAGATTTATCAAATCTGAATCTAGATGATATGAGTGCAAAATTTTCACCAATCTAATCTTTATTTAATAATATCTCAATTTCTCTTTAATGAAGAAATATCCATTCAATACTTACTTACAATTTCAAAGAAATAAACAGGAAAACAGTAATACATATCTGCTGAGCACACAGATTCTCCATGGGCACAAATGCTTCTGCTTAATCCAATGTGGAGGGCCAATAGGTGGCATGGTGGTTAAGGTGCTGGACTCCCACATGGCTGGCCACAATTTGAGTCCCAGGCCTGGAGGTTTGCTTTCTCACCTTCTCTCTCTCTCTTTCTCTCTCTGTCTGTTAAGCACATGTGCCCTACAGCAGATTAAAACTGAATAATAATAAATAAAATTAAATAAATAAATAATTAAAAATACAATGTTGAAACAGAATATGAATGTTATTACAACACATTGTATATCAGTACTTTTCCTCTTCATTTTTGAAAGAACAAGTATTATATATATATATATATATATATCAATACATATTTGCTAGATTGATAAATTAGAATTTCCTGTGAATACAGAAAAGAGTACCTAGTTTGCTGTAGATGGATCCCACATGGTCGACTCTGGTTCGAGTCCTGCACCTGGCAGCTGGAAAACCATACTAGGCATGTACATGTTCCCAAAATCCCAGGAGAAAAATGAAAGAGAAGGGATTGCATGTGGCTATTCCCCCTGGGGGTGATTTCTCACTTTCTCTCTCACTGTGTTTCTCTTTGTCTCTCTGGTGAGTGTACTGATCCTATGACAAAACCTAAAAAAAAACCAAAAAACGAACAAACCAAAAAAAACAACTTGCTACAAATTTTTAAAATTTTTGCTGTATGGTATGTGCACTCACTGGACACACTGAGACAGAGAACAGAAAGAAAAGTGAGGAAGCAACCCCTAGACAGGGATAGGCACACCACGATCCCTACTCCATTCTCTTCTTGGGAGTTTGGACATGCTGAAGCATGTGGTGGCACATCTTTCAAGCTGTGGGGTCCAGGACTCCACTTGTGTAGTCGGCCATGTGGGATCCAGCCACCTTAACCTCCGCATCTGCTGGTCCATTAGAACAATTATTTTAAAAAAATCATTTACTCATGGTACAAGAAAGAAGAGCTAGCATGATAGGTAGTTTTAGAAAATCAGATTTTCTTTGCTGAAATCTTTCTCAGTGTTCAAGGCGTAAACTTGAGGTACAATTTAGATACACTGGGTTCTAGCTTTAATCTAAATCTTTTGCAAAGTTGAATGAAAGAAACTGACTTGAATCAGTGGGATCATGATGGACAAAGGCATTTTGTCTTAGGGGATTACACTCACTATATGTACATGCCATGAAGAATACATTCAAAGAGCATATCAGTGTACACTGGCATTTTATCGCAATAAGTGCACTCGAAGAAAAGCCACCGATGTGACTTGGTGGAGAGACATGAGGACTATGGAATAGGTATACAACATATTTTTGTTTATAGTAATAAATCCAGACTTCTTTGAAATGATCTCATTTCCTGTGTGTGTTTGTGTGCGTGTGTGTATCTGTATATAATAATATGTAGATCAATACAGGTTAATTTACATTATTTTAGTACAAATTATTTTCCAGAGGCTAAACAGTGGCAAAACAAAAAATGCAATGCTCTGAAAAGCTGAGCCCCATAGTAATGTCTGGTTTGCATCTGGAGCTCTCCCTGAGTACTCCAGGCACAGGCATGCCCATGGTCGGCACTGCCTGAAGCTGGAGGTGAACTGCAGCACCAAGACCCACTGGAGGTGCTCGCTCTCCCACTCTCTCACTCCCATGGAGCAAGCGAACAGATATACATCAAAAATTCCCTTCCCAAATGTTATCGTTACCTCTCTTGTTTTTAAAGATTTATTTATTTTTATTTATTTATTATTATTATTTTAATTTGCTATTGGGCACATACACTCACTTGAGAGAGACAGAGAGAGAGAGAGAAAGAGAGAGAAAGAAAGAGAAAGCAAGCCATCAGGTCTGGGACTTAAACTGTGGTCAGTCATGCAGGAGTTTGTACCTTAACAGTCATGCCACCTGCTGGCCCTGTTTTTACATCTCTTCCTATTTTGATACTCTATTTTCTTGCCTCTCCAATTCCCTTAAGTTATTTACTCCTAGTCTAAACAAACAAACACACAAATAAGCCACCTGAAATTTACCAGCACTGTAATAACAACGACAAAGGCAAAAACAAATTATGGCATAGAGGAAGCATTTTTTGTTTAGAAATCACATAAAATCAGGTCTAAATTCAATCTCTGCTATTTTTGATCAGTTTAACTGGGTGAAGATTTTTAAACACTGTGCGTTTCAGATTTCTTCTCCAAGACAGAATTACAACATCAATCTTACTGGGCGGGCACAAGAGAGAGTAGGCATTGGGTAGACATTCATTTCCTTTTACTTAGTCCATTCACTCCACGTTGGTGCCAACTGTTAATTAGCTGTTTAACAAGGGCACACTTATTTATGCATATGGATAAATAAAGTGATTAATTACTCTCCATCAGTGGTGCTGAGTGTTGGCTTTGTTTAACTCGGTTTAGAAACAGTAACGGCAAGAAGCTAACGGGGCTACCCTGGCGGTGACTGAACGCCATGTTCACAGAATCCCAGTCCCTGGAGGTAAGAAAACAGGCAGCACACTGAGCACCACGTGGAGCGGGCTGGGTCCTTAAAAACTCACGGAGTACTAGAGAACTCGTCTCACCTGCATACTTTCGGTACTGATGCAGAAAATACACACAGCACTTCTTGCAGATATTTTTACTCTGAATAGTGTTGACAAAAACAGGAATTTTTCCACAGTTGCAGTCTTAAATTACCCAAGCAAAAAACATAAGGAAATTGTACAGACAAAGCAATTCTCTGAACAACTGGCTATTCAAATGCTCAACAAGTACGAACGCAGCCGCTCTTTCGTGCAGTGGCTGAGACAAGAGCCATGAGAAAACAAAGAATGAGATCAAGATTTGGGGACAGGTCATCAACCAGCGAGGGGAACCCGGCAGCTTGCGGGACCCTGGCTTTTTACCCTCTCCTGATTCAGGTGGCCACTGGGCCCTGTGGGCTGCTAAGTGTGGGTAAAGCCCTGAGCTGCCCTGAGTCCTGTGGACAGCACTGGTGCCCAGGGCAAGGACGCGGCTGTGCACATGAAAAGCAGCAATGGACCAGCTGAGGGCAGAGAGGCGCCATTCACCCCTGTGTGTGAGATCTGCTTCCTCCCTTCTGACATCCTTCTGGTCAATGGCATGGGATAAGGTGGTGGTGGCCACAGGAAGAGGCTTTAAGAGCGGCTGCGATTTGCTATGCTCCCAGACCTCCAGGGGTGCCCCTGCACATTTGCAAGGTTGTGGAGCCTAGAAGGGGACAGCGGCACCAGGATGCTGCCTCTGAGCCAGAACAGCTACACGAGGTGAAGAGACAGGCTGCTGCCTGCTGCCTGGGGAGCTGGGGGACAGGCACCTAGAGACGGGCCAATCTCCCTCTGCCCTGGGTGGGAATGATGTGCACACTCCTGGAGCCTATGTGGGCCCCCAGGGAGAGTCAGGGCTGAGGGGTGTCTGGGAAGGCAGGGCTGGCAGAGCAGGCAGAGAGCACCTGGGCTATGAGGGGAGCTGGTGGGAGGTTGGGGGAGGGTCCTGACCTGCAGAGGGGGTAGTGTGGATGAGAGCTCCTCAGAGACATTGGTCATGGCCCTGGGCGGGGCACCAGAAGGCCGAACTACAACAGCACCCACTGTCAGGAGGGAGGGTGAATAGCAATAAATCTGGATATAATTGGAAGCTTTGACAATTGTAAGGGAGTAGAAATGATAAACATCAAAGTGAGTCTATACCTTAAAAACCAAAGTAACTTTAAAAAAGTTTAAAAAAGCAAAATATACAGGAAACAAATGGATAATTATTTGTTGGCCATAACACGCATGTTGATGTGCTTGATTGAGTCAATATACAGTGTATTCTGAATGGGAAATCTCATTTTTTATGTTGTAATGATATATAGTGAGTGCATGTAAATAAATAAATTTAAATTAAAAAAAAATTTATCACCCACACACTCAGAATAACAACCTATGCGGCATCTGAGCCGATTAATGAAAGGGCTACCAGCTAGGCCGGCCACGGCCCTGGAGGCCACTTCCAGCCTTTTAGTTTTGAATCATGGAGAGTTGGAGGTGGGGCCGTAGGGAAGTCAGGGTGGCCTGCTGCTGGGGGTGGGTGGGTGTGAGAAGCTCTCTAGGTAGATGGGTAAGTACCCAGACTCAGTGGAGTGGTGGTTTCCCACCACACAGGCCAGCACAGGCTGCCTGAGAAACAGGGACCCAGGATGGAGATTCTCCCACGGGAAACAACATGGCAGGAGAGCGGGAATGGAAGAAAATCGCTTTGCAATTGCTTCCCATCAATTGCGGCTGTTGGACTTTCTAGTGTTGTATATTACTAAATAAACTGCTTGGAGGGACGCTGATAAAACTATATAAACGCTCAGTTTGCCAGAAGATGAGGTTAAAGAAAGCAAGGGGAAAAACTGGCCCCCAAAGAATGCCTTGGCCAAGTGTTCTGAGAAGAAAGAAAAGGAAGAGGGGCATGGGATCTTCTGAGTGGAGAAAAGGAGGGTGACAGGCCAGTGCCCACGTGAAGTTCCTGGACTGCAGCCTCCCCACCCTGTGCGTCAGGGTTGGCTGGGCTGGTCAGCTGCCATAGCCATCAGCACTGCTCATGCCAAGTGATTATATGTAACTGACACTGTACAACTGCAATGAAGATATCTGACCTAGAATATCATTAGTGTGAATACTGATGAATTTATAGATTTATGCACTGTTTATTAAATACTTAAATTATTTAAAAATTTATTTAGGAACACTTTTGAAAGATTCAGCAGCCAACAGGCTACAAAACCAAGAGGAAAAAAAGACAGAATATGATCATGATATCTCAAGGCTTTCAAAGAGGTTAAATTTTGGGACCAGCAGTTAGCGTAATGGCTATGTCGCTGGACTCCCACGTAGTCGACCACGGTTCAAGTCCTGGACCTGGTGGCTTGAACTCACGCCGGGTGTGTGTGTGTGCGTGCCCAAGATCCCAAGAGGAGAATGGAGGAGAAGGGATTGCGGCATGACCATCCCCCCTGGGGGGTGATTTCTCGCTTTCTATCTCTTTGTCTGTCTTTCTGGTGAGCGCATGCGCCCTATAGCAAAAACCTCTCCAAAAAAAAATTAAAAAATAATAAAGTCATGAAATTTAACTTTTTTTTTGAGAGGTTATTTTTTGTGTCTTTCAATGGTAGGAAATACTTTGCTTCCATTCTTATCTTCCCTAAATTCTAATCCTAGAATTTGGACTCAGTTGCTAGTAAAGTTCAAAGAATGAACAGAACACCATTACCATCGAGCTGTCTAAAATTCTCATCTGAAGTAAATTCTAATCAAGATACAAGTAATTCATTTTCTTGCATGTGAGGTCACGTAACTAGATGCTTTCAATGTTCTAAAAATACCGTTTGTTTATTTCAAGGTTACTGACAACTGTAGTTTGATTGTTGATAAGAGAAACCTACGCTTTTATCTCACTCGCATTTTGCCATTCCTGTATTTGAAAGCAGATTGACCAACTGTTCAAATGAGCAGTGAGTTCACAGTAGAATTCGGCTACTTGAGCCTTGACAATGAGCACATGTGGCATGTTATGCCGGTCCAGATCCACACTGATACTGGCTGTTCTCATGCCCAATTTCAGATCAGCCGTTTATCAAGACGTTACTCTCTCTTGCCTCATGTGAGCCTACAGCAGGTACACCACAGAGGTGGAGGTGGGGTTGGACATCACAGAAAAAGACAACACAGGGATACTCTGAGATCACCTGTCACTGCGGACTCTGGTGTCTGACAACAGCCCTGAGTCATGGAGAGGGAAGGGAGATAATTAGCTAGTTGTGTTTGCGTCTCTGTTACTTGCAGCTGAGAGCATCATGTTGTGATATTAATATACTTTTTTGGGGATATTCCTTATTTCTACGTGAAATTATTTACTGCTCAGTTATTATCTCTCTCCTTCACCGGAATGTAATCTTGTGAGTGAACATAGTTGCCATCTTGTTCATGGCTATATTCTCAATATCACAGGGCACTCAACAAAGGCTGAGTGTACAAAAGGTAGTAATCATTGCTCTTCTCAATATAATGTCAGTCCAAGGAATTCACCATCCGTACAGCTGCCAGTCAGTATAATCTGCAATGGTTTTATCAATGAAATTTTGGAAGACTCCTTCCATGTTCACAATTAGCACAATCTGTGTACTAAACAAGCCCTTCATAGTGTCAGCAAACGCTGGTTTGGCCCCACTGCACTGTACATCTTCTCACCCCCACAGCCCTTGCCTTTTGCTGATCCCAAACTCATCTCTCTCACCCTATGTATCGTTTGTATAAAATATGTTGCTTTTTATTTTTTTTTAAAGATTTCTGCCATAAGGTGCATGTGTTTGCCAAGAGAGACGGAGATAGTTAAGAGGGAACATGAGAAACCACACTCTAGTGGGGGGTGACTACACTGAAATCCCTTCTCCTTCTAGGAATTTGAGCATGCATGCACACATGCCTGGCCTGATTTCAAGTGGCTAGATCCGAGACTCAAACTGCAGTCGACCATCTGGGAGTCCAGTGCTTTACCCACCATGCCACCTTCTGGTCCTGCTTTAAACGTTTCTGTGCCAGGTGGTAAATATCACTAGCAAGATTTCCTTGGGCTGCTTGCTATACATGTCAGGCCTGGATTGGTTACAAGGTACTAATGGTAAGTTTATCATAAAATCTATAGATGATATTATTTTTATGTCGCCATAAAAATTCGGAGGACTAGAATGCTAAGTTGTTTGTCACATACTCGGCACTACAACAGTGAAGCCTCCAGTGATGGTGTCAAGGGGTATCACTTGAGTCTTTTGGTCAGCCATGGTGGCACAGCAGTAACACAATGCTCTGTGATGCTGGGGTCACATAGAAGAGTCCCAGGTTCATGTCTGGATAGGTCCGTGTGTACAGGTATGCATGCTTGCCCATGATCCTGACTGACTGAGGCTAGTGAGGAGGACTGTGACATGAAAACCTGCTGGAGGTGTCTGCTTTCTCTTGCTTGGTCTCTCTCTTATGGAAGAAATAAATAAAATTTAAGCAATTAAGTCTCTTAAAAGTGACACACAACTGTCTGAAGTTGTATCGTCCTTACCACCCCTGTCCATCCAGTGTATTAGAACAAGGGAGCGGAGCCAGTGGAAGCCACACTGGTTCCACTAACACCCAGTGCACAGTGGGCTGATCTGCTCGAGACAAAACCTGAGCTTCAGGGAAGAGACCAATTTCAAACTTAAAAATCCATCCCAAATCAGCCATTGTATGAATAGATATTTACATGCTTTTTGGACAAAAAAATAGGTTTAATCATTCATCAATAGTAGAAAGTGAATTTTGTGCAAGCAGTCTATACAATTACAGTATGTTATTTGTTGAAATATTAGAAACTATACATTTATATTTTATTTTAAAAATCATATTGTAAAAACAAGAGACAAACACAAAGTCATATTAATATACAAATTAACTAGAGAGAACCTGTTTCTATGTGTGTATCATAATTGGTATTTGTGCTATTACTCCTTAACACTATGTTCAGTATTTCCTCTATATCATCACATTTTATAAAAGCTGTATATGGGCTGGCCACATGGCCTACTGGTTAAGGGAGCTGGACCCCACATGCATGACTGTTTCAAATCCTAGACCAGGAGGCTTGAGAAACATGCTGGGTGCATGTGTGTGTGCCCAAATCCCCAAAGAACGGAGAAGGGGAGGACATGAGATTGTGGCATGATTGTACCCCACCGTGGGTGCTTTCTCCCCCATTCTCTCTGTCTCTCCCTGGTGAGCTCATGCAATCACTGGCAAATTAAAAACAGGCCATATTTAACATAAGAGTTGACCGTTTACAGGCATTGTGTTCACTCAACACCACCCTACTTTTGTAGCTGAGACATAACTATACCTAGAATCCTGAAAAGCACACCAACTACAGTGCAAATCCTCTCCTCAACCTATTCATGCCCAAAGACATACACATAACTATCTTAGGAATGGAAATATTACAGTAGCTTCAGACTAAAGCACTAAATTTTAATGGCACATTATTTATTGTGAAAGGTGTATTCAACATCCAAGATCCAGTATGTCTGCCTAAATCCTGTAATATGCTTATTTTTCATTTGAAACAGAAAACTGATCAAGACTTATTCATATTGAACAGCACAGCCAAATACCATTCTTTCATTAAAAAAAAAAAATGTAGTGGCATATTCTACTTAGCATTATCTTTACTTATTTAGACCCAGATAAATACAACTGGCAACCACAGAATTACAAAGACCAATTTCCTTGGTTGTTTTCCCCAATAGTGATACATTCATGGTGATTACAAGGATAATCCCAGGCATAATTGTAAATGTTAAGACTAAACACGCTTCAGGAAGAAACTTAAAAAAAATAGATTAGCTTATTTTAATGATGTTACATGTTTGCATGGATAAGAATTATTACACCCCTCTGGGCTAAATATTCAATGTAAGCACAGGGAAGATGAAAAATCAGGCTAGAAAATATCAATAAAAAGGGCAAATGGAATTCAATATTTGCTTTTTTTTAATCCTCGTCTTTCAACTATTAACAGCTGATAGAGTTTTACTGCAACTCTCTGAATTAATAAAAAGACTATATTGGTAAATAGAAATGCATTTTATGCTCCACAAAGAGAAATTGAGTTGCTATGCAAAAATATACCCAAAAGTAGAATAAAATTTTATGGTTTTTCTTTTAAAAAATCCAAAAAAACTAATATAATTTATAAACTCTTAGAAAATACCAGGAAGTTCCAAGTTTTTCTGAAGTGCAACTATTTCAGGTCTTAGGATTATGACAATCCTACCACAGAATTTGCTTGTAAAAAGACTTTACCCATTATGAAATACTTCTCAGACCAATCCAGTTGAGAATATTAGACATGTTATCATCAACAGGTAATAAGCCATATCTGTTTTCCACTAACATCCTGCCTCTCTATTTGTTCTCTTGCTATCTTTCTCTATACTCTTCTCTTCACCACCACCACCCCCCCACACACACACTCCACACTGTCTCATTCTCGTTAAGTACTTTCACTGCTTTTATGTCCTCCTATATTTCGCTCTCTACCATAGAGTGCAGATAGTTGGTATATATTAAGTGGATACATACAATATCTTTCTTTCATAGCCTGGCTTACTTCACTCAGCAATAGATTCTCCATATCTGACCAGCAATCCTTAAGATATAATGTAATAGGACACCTATAGCAGGATATTGTTCACATGCTGTTTGTTTTGTTTTGTGGTAAGAGTACTCTTTTGGATTCCTTTTCTTTTTTCTTTCTTTTTTTTTAGAGAAATAATTTTTGCTATAGGGTACATGCACTCACTGGAGACAGAGAGAAAGACAGAGAAAGTGAGAAGTCACTCCGTAGGGAGGAATGTCATGCCACAATGACTTCTCCTTTCTCATCTCAGGGTTTTGGGCATGCACGCACACATGCCCAGCATGAGTTTCATTGCCTGGGTGTACCAGGCATTGTGCTAGGTCTGGGACTTGAACCACAGTTGGCCATGTTGGAATCTAGCGCCTTAACCATTATGGCATCTGTTGGTCTCTTTTGTATTCTTTCTTAAAAACAGGAGAAATTCGACCCACCACAGTGGTGCACAGGAATGCAATGGTACATGATGCTGAGTCCATATGGGAAGGTCCTGAGCTCATGTCCCAAGGTCTCCTAGGACAAGTTGTTTGGGCGCATATGTGCCTGTGATTCTGGCTGGCAGGCGGGAGTCATTTGTGGTTTGAGTACCCTATAAGGCGTGTCTGTCTCTCTTTCTCTCTCTCTCTCTTTCACAGAAGAAATAAACAAACTAGAAAAAAAAAAAAGAAATGTCTGGATCATTAAGAGATGGAATGGTGGCAAATAATTTAAGTCCTCTTTTTTTACCATGACATTTACATTGAAATTACTGCCTTCCACAGATGCAGGACAGGGTGGCAGACACCGATGTATCCCCATGGTCACTGAGCCAGAGCCTGGTATGACCGCAAAGGGGAAAGTAGAATGAGAAGATCACATGATGTTGGAGTAGGAGAATTTATCTTAGTGATTTTAGGATCCTGGTTCCACTGTAGGTATAATTATGCAAAACAAAGAATCCAGCAAAGAATTGCCAGAGAAGGAATTTCAAATACAATGCTGTATGAGAGCAGCCACCTTGACCCTGAAAGAAAGTGAAGTGATGGCAACAGCAGCAGTTAAGTGATCTTGTGCAGAGACCAATACGCAGCTCCCTGAAGTCAGAGTGAATGAAGCTGAGACCAACCACGTAAAATACTTTATGCACAATGAGAACACTCTAAATCCAGTAAAGAAAGTACATGTAAGTATTAGTCTTCTTTTCACACTTAAGAAAAAGAAACTGGGGAACCAGCAGTTAGCGTGATGGCGATGTCGCTGGACTCCCACGTAGTCGACCGCGGTTCACGTCCCGGACCCAGTGGCTTAGAACTCACGCCAGGCGCCTGTGCGTGCGTGCCCAAGATCCCGAGAGGAGAATGGAGGAGAAGGGATTGCGGCGTGACCATCCCCTATGGGGGGTGATTTCTCGCTTTCTGTCTCTCTGTCTCTCTCTGTCTGGCAAGCGCATGTGCCCTATAGCGAAAAATCTCTCCAAAAAAAAAAAGAAAAAAGAAAAGAAACTGAAATGACCTAATTTGTTCAAGGTCTAAGCTACATAAGGATAGGCCCGAACTTCTGGTGTTTTGGTCTAATTTTTTGGTTGGCATTGGGAGAATGCATGGTACCAGCCCCTTTAAGCCACTCAAAAGTATTAGCAGTAAAAGAAGCCAAATAGAGGATTGAAAATGGAACTGAGGGAGATACAATAAGCTGCTATATTCAAATGCAGAGTAGGAAGAGAAAATCAGTATTATTTTCCATTTGTTGTTTGCAAGATGGTGTACGGTGCAAAGAACCCTATTTCCTTTGCCAGGCATAGTGATAACAGCATTCTTTGGACCCCTCTCTATTTTTCTTTTCTGCTTTACAGAATCACAGGGTGCAAATGCTATGATCACAATCTTCCCATTGTTGGTGGAAATAATTGGTCCAAACCACATATATTTGCAAGAAGCACAATGCCTGGCACGCCCTGCTCTCCTATGATGGGACTGCTTTTGATTTAGGTTTCCAAGGATGCTCTAAGAATCTCAGATCAAATAGCAAAAGGTGACCTTTAAAGTCTCTTTACAGAGACAGCTTAGAAAGTTCTCTGGGAATCAGTCCTTCCTCCTTCCTCCCTCCTGCCTTTCAGTTTTTGATGTGTTGGTTTAAAATCAATCATTTTGTCATTCAAGAAGTGATCATACATTTCTAACAGGAGAGAAAATAAGGGCACAAGAGAAGATGACTTTTTACTTTAAATAATGGTAACTAATGCTTATCAAGGAAGGTTTGTTCTGCTCAGAATTAAAGTGATCATATATAACAAGAGTTTAGCATTTTGCTTTCCATCCAAACTAAGAATGCTTGCTCAAGCGCCTTTGAGAAATAACACAAGATTACTTATGCTATTTGATTCTGTCAGCATAAATCTTCCCCATTGGCAATGGGGATGTATTTATTTATTTATTTTGGAAAAATGAAACTTTTCATATATTACGAGAATGAGTACTCCTAAATTAATACAATTAAAGTTGGTGAGACTTTTATGCGTGATTATGAATCAGTCTTCACTATACAGCATCCATCAGACTGCAAATTATATTTCAGTTTTTATCCACTTGGACAAATACACACTTATTACCATCACTCATTTATGATCTAATTCAATCATCTGGGCAATAGATTTTAATGGGTTCTGCTACTTCTTGATGTGCCCCAAGGGAAGAAGCATGGTGTTTGGTTTTCCTCCCGCATCCACAAGATAATGTTGGTTTCACTCACGTGTCCACATACTCAGCTCTGCCTGCTTGCTGTGAAAAACAGGGCATGGGGGAGGCAGGGTGGGGACACCTCAACTTGACAGTACTTCTGTGCCTGGACGCAGGTGCCCTGCCCGAACACAACTACGGCAACTGTGAGTCAGGCACTGCTCACGTCTACACGTCAACTCTGACAGCTGAAAAGGTGGTCTCAAAGATGACTTTTCTTTTGAAATGTTTTCTCTTAAAGTATCTTTTATAAAAGTACTATCTAGAAAACATGCCTAGGAACTATTTTTTTAAGAATTATTTTACTTAACTTTATTTTGTATTTATTTATTTTAATTTGACCAGAAAGGGACAAAGAAAGAGAAAGTGAGAAAGCAAGTTGCCAGGTCTGGTACTAGAACTGTGGTTGGCCATATACGAGTCCGGTGCCCTTAACCACCATACCACCTGCCGGGCCCTAGGACCTATTTTTATACAGATTATCACAAAACTTGGAATTTTCAGACATAGTGTTGCTATATATGTATGTAAGTGCATACATATATATACACGTATATATTATACATATATGTATATACACACACATAATAAGTATGCAGCTGACATATAAAATATATTACATATATTATATAAGATAATATATAGTATATAAAACAATATATCCTAAAGATTACATCATATATTATATAATGTTATATTTATGCAATATATATATTCTATAAGATAATAATAAAGACTATATTTAGTATATATTATATATAATAATAACGATATTATATAAGGTAATAACAATACCTTATATTAAGTATCCAGCTGACATATTTTATATATATATAAACAATATTAATTCGTTACATTATATTTGCATGACAGTTGACATAGTCATTGTGTTAATTCATACGACAACCTCTACAGTATTACCCATAAGGTAAAAGAGGTGACATCATTTGTTCAAGGTCACAGAGCTAGTTGGTCCTAGTGGTACCAGGACCCTTGACTCCACTGCTGGCATTCTTTCCACATCATCTTCTGAAGAAATCAGAATATTCTCTGATTGCCTTTTGATAAAGAAGAGGTGTGCGGGGTTGTTTCCAAAATGCAAGTGACTTTGGCATCCCTCATTGCACAGGACACTGTTACATGGCTTCAAATCAAACAAGCCCTCATTGTGGTTGACTTTAAGATCCCAAAACATGACTGCTCAGTCGCGCGCCTGTTTCCACAGCTGTGGTGACCACTTCTACCCTATTTTGGGTGTCTACGGATGCCCTCTGTCTTCTCCCTGATTGTAACTCTCTGTATTCCCAACGCCTTGGAACTCAACAGCCATGACTGGTGATGAGGCAACACCATGCCGTGTTACTTGCATGGGCTTTGAACTTCAACCCTGCTCCACTGCTGTCATTGACTCGCTGGGCACATTTCCATGCCGTAACAGTATACATCTAAAAGAGTTACTACAATTTACGAGTTAATATTGATTACATGACTCTAAGATACCAATATTAAATGGGTTCGCCATGTAAAGAGTTAAAAGAGTGACCACACAGTGGTGCAGCAATGGGACACTGTGAGCCTGATCTACCTGAGAAGGTTCCAGACCTCCCTGAACACCCCCTCTTAGAGGTTCGTAAGGCACATGAATATAGTGAGGTTTCTTAGAAGTCCTACTGAAAGCCAGTAGGTTTAACTGGGCTTAACACTGATTCTTTTCCTCCTAACTATTATTTATCTTATATTCATCATGTCTTCATTTAAATCCAAGAGATCAGGCATGAGATTTTCACTGAGGAAAGGAGAAAAGGGAGTGTAATGTGAGGCCACATTTTAAAAAATCACTATGGTGAGCAGTCAGAGGAAGTTCAATTTTTCAGAGATCAATTAGTGATTCACTGTAATGGAAAACCATTGCTTTTCTTGGTTCCTAAAACTGGCTCTTCACTGAAATGACCAGGGAACAAAGACCCTTATGGCTGCATATCACTCTTCATCTGCAGAGCAGAAGTGAGGGTGCTGGGATCTAACTCAGAGATTTGTTAGATGGAAGAAATAAGTACAGTAAAAGTTAAATGAGATGTTACACGGGACCTGCTTAGCAGAGGGTTTAATACAGACTAAGTTGCCATTATATGTTTTTGTTTTTATTATTGCTACTATTTACTACACAGTTTACAGAGTTAAAAAGTTTAAATGATTCACTACAAAGATGATGTTGATAATAAAAATCACTCTGCATTCAAAATAAGAAGACCTGAGTCCTAGATTTGCATTTAAATCTTACCTCTGTAAACAATGTGGCAGTCTTACATTTGTAACTTTTTGTAGAAAACTAACTAGTAAAGGGCTATCATAAGTTATTTTTGGTCCTATGCAATGGAAAAAAAACCCCATGATTTTGTCTTATTAAATACAGCACATTAAAAGATAAATTTACTTTTTTAAAAGCCTTTTTAAATGCAAAGAACAGAAGTGCCAAGTAAGATGACAGAATTAAAGTTGCTTGACTTCCATGCTCTGTGTCAGGATACAGGTAAATAACTATTCTATAAAGAAGTGTGTTTCTACATAGTTCTTTTATTTCTCTGCAAGAAAGTACCTCTTCCCCACATATCATGAATCCCCAAAACTTGCAGAAAGATATTAGAAGATACTTCATTTAAAAATTGAAAGCTAATGACAATAAAACCTTCGTAAATTTCTACACGTCAGGAGTCATGGATACACTTGGAAGAGTGTATTTAGTTAATATTTTATTTCTGTTTAATATTTTATGACTTTCAAATATGTTTAGGCCAATGTCATGTTGCAAGTACTTACAAATGCATTCAGGCCCGGGACTACATTCATTTCCTCCCACCTCACCAACTTGTGGTCAACGTACTGACTGATAGTGAGTACCTTGAGTAATCTGATAGAATGACTGTTCTTACATTGAAAGGTTCACACTTAGAATGTTGACGAAGCTGAATCTTTTTCTAAATAATAATATTTACTCATCATTCTGACAAGATCACCCAAGTGGAATGAAAAGAGCTCTAGGACCCTCTGGCAACAGATTTTACGGTACTGTGTCCAGCACATCCTGGCCCTGACAGCCCTCTAGATACTCCACACACAGTCAGAAGGAATCTCGAGCACAAGTGAGATCCTGGCATTCCTTGCCCAAAGCCTAGAAATCTCACATATTCCTCAGACTGCAGGGCTATTGATATGATTCAGGCCGTGTTAGGAAACAACAACACAAGGAGAAATAGAAAATGAGTGCCCTGTGAAGGACACTCAGTAGAAGAACTGTTAAAGAAGCAAGCTTGGACTTCGCATCTCATATTTGTCATCTATTTGCCCAGTTGTCCGGTCAATTCTGAATTTGATTTACATCTAAATAACCCAATTGCTGGCACATTAGAATATATATATATATATATATAAATGCCAGAGGACACCTGTATGTGCTAGAGAGATCTTTTTATATCTTTGTATGTCTCCTGCTTTTGATGAGCTCTAAGGCATGAGACTCAAGGGAGGTGCCTTCCTTCCTGCAGGCATGGCGTGGCATTTTGGCGTTCACTTTGGATTTGACCCACTGCAAAACGCTGAGAGGTGCCAGCCATGTCCTCTCGACCTGAGCCCTGACTTGGTCTGTCCCAGGCTCTGTCCTTTGCTGCCCATCTCCTGGAGTGTCAGTGTTCTAGTCCTCTCCTGTGTTGCTAAAGGGAAATGCCAATAACAAGGTGATGGATAGCACATAAAGGTGTATTGGCTCACGACTCTGGTGGCTGGAAAGTCCAAGGCATGGGGCTGGCATCTAGCCAGCCTCCGCTGCATCACGACATGGTGGAGAGAAGTGGGTATCAGTCAGCAGACACATGCAGACATGCAGAAAGACAGACCTGAGGGCAGCTCTTCATTTTACAACAACCTGCTCTCATGGGAACGAGCCCCTTCTTATGAGAGGGAAAGTTCATTCCCACTCTCAAGACACAAACATTAACCCATTCCTAAAGAGGATGCCCCCTTGATCCAATCTCCCTGCAACTCACCTCTTTAAAGGTCTCACCATGTCCAAATGCCATTATCCTGGGGGCCAAATTCCAAAATAGGAGCCTTTGTGGAACAAATCATTATTCAACCTACAGCATAGCAGACAGAAGTCTGAGAGTGACAACATGCATCATTGTTGGCCTCAGGCTTTAGTCTTAGGGTATTATAGGTACATCTATAGGAGAGAGGTTCTATGCAATCCTTTTTTCCAGCATAATATGTAATAGACTATGACAGGGAAAGGGGTGAACAAAAATCTAAAGCAAATATAAATAAATATAAAAAGTAAAGTTAGAGGAGCCAACAGGTGGGGTGGTGGTTAAGACACTGGACTCCTACATGGCCAACCATGGTTTAAGCTCCAGACCTGGCAGTTTGAAAATCATATCAGGTGTGTGCACATATGTGCCCAAAATCCCTAGAGGAGAATGGAGGAGAGGGATTGTGGTGTAGCCATCCCACCTGGGGCGTGATTCTCACTTTCCCTCTCTCTGGTGAGCACATACACCCTATGGAAAAAACCTTAAAAAAATAAATGAAAGTAAAGTTAGAAATATAAATGGGAAAGAAATTCTATTACTAGGGTCTTGGGAGGTAATTCACTTTTATGTCATGTGGTCGTGGTGTTGTTGCTCTTAATAATTACAGATGTCAAGAAAGAAACAGGATGCAATAATTCTAATCTATGTGTTTCTTTTAATTTTTTTTTTGAGAGGTTTTCACTATAGGGCGCGTGCGCTCGCTAGACAGACAGAGAGAGACATAGAGACAGAAAGCGAGAAATCACCGCCCAGGGGGGATGGTCACACTGCAATCCCTTCTCCTCCATTCTCCTCTCGGGATCTTGGGCACGCAGGCACATGCGCCCGGCGTGAGTTCTAAGCCACCGGGTCCGGGACGCGAACCGTGGTCGACTATGTGAGAATTCAGCGACATAGCCATTACGCTAACTGCTGGTTCCCAATCTATGTGTTTCTTAACACTGGTCTGCAGCAGATAAACAATCACATTGTAAAAACCTAGGCAGAAGAAGGACAAGATTAACCACCAGAAACAGCCTCTGCCCTGAGCGCCGGTTGCATGGATACGCTCCTCCTGCATTTGTGTCCTCCTCAGTCTTCAGACCATGTGGACTAGCCATCAATCTTCGTCTTACATTTAAAACTCATTAAAAATCTGTTTGCCATTCCTCTCGAAGATTAATCGCACAAGTCCAACATAATAGCTTTGCCAATTTAAATGCTCCCGCTTTAACATTTCATTTCAAGTGTACTGTAATTATATTATATTGCTTCTGGCCAAGTTAGAAAATGCATTCAAATAATAATCCAACTTTTGGTATATGATACACTTGTAAGACTATTCTTCACGTTAATTATGTAGAAAACTTGAAAATGCACTTGTAAGTGTCTTCACGAGACTGATCCTTCCACCCATCTACCCACCCATCCACCCATCAATCTATCCTTCCATTCATCCACCGATCTCCCTGTTCAATCAGACAGCTATGTAAATATGCATAAATTCATAAGGTGAGATAATTGCCGATTCTTTGGGTGGCTTAGCTTTTTGCACAACCAATTTTCTATTTTAATTTGTGTTTTTAATAGAAAAGTTACACCAGGGATTTCAGTCGTTTGCTTTTTCAGGTTTATAATGGAAGGGGTCTTTAAAAAGTTCAGAGAAAATGCACATTAGGAAAATAGTACGCATGAACTTCAATTTTTTTGTTTTTGTATTTTTACACTAAAATAAACTCACACTTCTTTTTCCCCCCATGAGCTGTTCGAAGTCCCTGTCTATGTGCACAATGGTAATGTGCTTCCAGGCGTGTTAACCACAGCTCTCTGCAGTTACTCAGCCTAAG
Organism: Tupaia belangeri chinensis; assembly: GCF_000334495.1. Classification (NCBI taxonomy): domain Eukaryota; kingdom Metazoa; phylum Chordata; class Mammalia; order Scandentia; family Tupaiidae; genus Tupaia; species Tupaia belangeri. The sequence goes on along the minus strand of NW_006159558.1, from coordinate 1,452,763 downwards.
CTCGAGCCAGGTTGCCCACATCATTTCCCATTCCCCCCGCTTTTGCCCTTCTCTACCAGGAGGGCGGCATAATTAAGTCTAAGTGCAGACTCTTGGTGCGGCTTTATAACCTGAGAAAGCACAAAGTCTGTGTTTCAATATAAAACATTTATTGTTAAGGAGCCTCTTTTCTCCTTTGTGACTCCATTTCTTGCATTTAAAAATATTACTTGAAAAAGCATAGGACAAAGGGAGCAGATGTTTATAAAGGACTGGGTCCAACCAAACTCTGGCAGCCAAGAAACGGCTCTTTATAAATATGATTTCATTTGTCAATGAGAGAGACAGCATTTAGGATTTTTTTTTTCCATTCTCAGCTACCTGGTGAGGCAAGTTTTACAGAGACTGCCAGAATTAGTGTTAGCTTTGAAACAATTTTCATCAGTTATTTTGAGTTAGTGAGCTAGTCGCGACCCAGAATTAAAAATCACTTCCAAGGGACCAGCAGATGGTGTAATGATTATGTCACTGGACTCCCACATAGTCAACCATGGTTCGAGTCCTGAACCCAGTGGCTTAAAAACTCATGCAGGGCTCATGTGTGTGTATGCCTAAAACCCTGAGAGGAGGATGGAGGAGAAGGGACTGCAGAGTGGCCATCCCTCTTGCCAGGTCCTAGACCTGGCAACTTGAGAAATAATGGTGAGTATGTGTACATGTGTGTCCAAAATCCTGAAAATGGAGGAGGAGAAGGGATTGTGGTATGGCCATCCTTCAGTAAGTGCTTTTTCTTTCCTCCATCTCTCTACCAAGTGCATGCTCCCTACAGCAAAATTACACACACACACAGACACACACACACACACACACACACAGCATAAAACAAAACTCTGAATCTGAAGAAAATGAAAATTTGTATACTCAGTAACAAATAAATACAAACTTCCAAGCTATTAAAAGTCATGACACATTTTTGCATAGAAAAATACATCATGACTTTTCTGATGACCCAATAAAATCATCACACCAAGAAATAGCAAAGGCGGCAGGGAGAATGAGACTCAAGAAATACTGAGTTAACAGATTGGGGTACTGCAACGTTGGCAGGGTGCTGGTCTTGAGATTGAGGTGGGCCATAGCCTACAGAATAGGGAATCATGGCACCTAACAGGGGATACCCTTAGGGATCATTATTAATACCTAATATCTTGATGTATCAGTCAGTTTTTTCTGGCCCATGGACATGAAGCTTGTAAGAGGACAGAGGGATTTTTTAAAATTTTGTGATTATAAAAGAGAAAATCATTAAGATGAATAATAAACCCATTATGATGCTTTTAGTTTGAAAATGGGAACTATGAAGTACTTTTCAGTCAAAACAAACTCATTCAGAGTATGAATCTGGGGAAACGATGAACACATCTCAACAATTTAATGGTATGAACCATAGGAAGCCCTGAGCCGCTAGCAGAGCGGCCTTCAGCGGTGGTATGTGGAGGCCCGTCAGGCTCTACAGTGTCAGGGGATTTCAGACAATACTGGAGTTAGTCAAATACTCCACTGTGAGACTTTAACTTTGTGACTACACTTGTTCAATTCTACACTTTCTATTGTTTTTTTATTATTATTATTTTTATTGTCAAAAAGAGCATGCTCACCAGAAATACAGAGACAGAGAGGGAGAGGAAGCCCCTCCCAGTGGGGCATGGTTGCACTGCAATCCCTTCTCCATTTCCCCTCAAGTACCTGGTGCATTTTCAACCCACCAAGGTTAGGATCTGAACCATGGTCAGCCATGTGGGATCCAGTTCCCTTAACCACTACACCCTGGGGTTGGCTCTGTTTGATCTTTCTAAAAACTTAATAGTCTTTTATCCCACTGTTTCTTCTAGATTGCTGTAGGAAATCAGATTTCTGGCACACTAATCTCTGTTGAAATTACTGACTTCATAGTGACTCTTGTGACTTGAACTTTAAAACACTAAACTCATGGACCAGCAGATGACATAATGGCTACGTCGTTGGACTCCCATGTGGTCATCCGCAGTCTGAGTCCTGGATCTGATGGCTGAAATTCACGCTGGGCATGTGTGTGCGTGCCCAAGATCCTGAGAGGAGAATGGAGGAGAAGGGATTGCAATGTAGCCATCCCCACTAGCGGGAGTGGGGGTGGTGATTTCTCGCTTTTCTGTCTCTCTGTCTCTCTCTGTCTCTCTGGCGAGTGCATGTGCCCTATAGCAAAAAAACCTCTCCAAAAAAGAAAAAAAAAAAAAGAACCCACAAAACAAAACACTAAACTCAGTTTGAGAGGGGTTTCCTCTCCTTTTCCAGTGGCTCATTTCTTACATGGCTCATTTTGTGGTAGGGCCCTCCAGGGAAGGATCACATCTGTCCATGCAGTGTCAGCTTGGTTTTCTGCACAACATACCTTGTATAAATTTTGACTTTTCCCTCAGGCAGGTCTGCAGTTAGGGTTTCTCACAGGTGAATGTGTTCCCCACTCAAGGACCCCGAGATGGCGAGCTGCTCTGCGGACCCTGCTGGTGGTCAGGAAGGTTCTATCTAGCTCTTTGCATGGTTGGGGCTGCCCTTGGGCCTCTATGCATGGTGGAGAGACATCATTTTGGCTCCTTCCAAATCCAGCCTGGAACCGTATCCTTCTGCCTGTGCACCTTCCACATGCTCTTCCTCTCTCTGTTATATCTGCACCTAATGCCTCAGGTTCAAATTGCATCTGTGCTAATTTCTCCATGTCTGGGTCCTGGAAATTTCCCTTTATTTCTCTGGAACTCAGATAGGTATTAATGTATTTTGTTGTTGGGGAGATCACATTTCATCGATGGTTTCTGCACTTCCAGCATGCAGGAAGGAGAAGAGCCAGCATGAGCTGAGCCTGCCACGTCGTGGGAAGTCAGATCCATCAATATTGAAGGGAAGGCACTAACCCAGGATGTTCTCCATTCGCTGTTGGTACAGAAGGGCATACGCTGCTTTGTGTACCGGAGCATCAGGGCACTGAAACCTGGACTCACTTTCAGAGCAGTAAGTCACCTAACAGTTCCCTACAAACAGAATGATCACATCAAAGAAGCTAACAAAAGACAGGCTCTAAGTACTACCTAAGACCAGAAAGCCCACAGTCACTATCTGAGGCCACTTCCTTTAAAATGATCCCTTTTTGTAGAGTTCCATTCACGACTTTCTCGAGTTCTTTCATTTGTTTCTCAGAGGCTTTTTTTTTTTTTTTTTTTTTTGCCATAGGGTATGTGGACTTGCTGGAGAGATAGAGAGATGGAAAGTGACAAATCACTCCCCCAGAAGGGAGGGCCACACTGCATCCCCTTCTTCAGTCTCATCTCAGTATTTTGGGCATGCACACACACATGCCTGGTGTGATTTTCAAGCTGCTGGGTTCGGGACTCAAACCACAAATGACAAAATAAGAGTCCAACAACGTAATTGTCGTGTCATCTGCTGGCCCAGCTTCTTCTGGGAGACCTTATCTTTGAATGTGGAGCGTTAATCCTGTTCTCCAGCGTCATGCAGCAGAGTCCCTGCCATGGCCGCCCTTGGTTCTTATTCTTCATTCCTTGTGAAGTCCAACTTCTCTTCCCGAGTTGTGGCGTTTATTTCCTATTGTGAATGGCCGAATCCAATCTCTCATCCATATGCATTGTCTTTTTTGGTTCCCAGTGGGTGAACTGAAAACTGCTTTGTGTATTCTGTATTTTAATCCTTTGTCACTTTCATGTGTATCGCTTAATCCTCATTTCAGCTGTATCTTTATGATGACCTTTAAACTATCACTCTTATTTTGATAGAGGCAAGTATATTCCTATGGTTTTGGGTATCTAGTTTAAGAAATATTTATCTTTCCCATAGTCACCAATATATTACAAAGATATAAGATTTGATGAATGTTTTCTCTATGGAATTAGCCCAGCTTCATCATCATCCTAAATAACTCATCCTTTAGCCTGTGATTACAAAGTCAAGACCATCAAATATGAAGTTCTCTTATGTACCAAGGTCTGATTTTAGGCTTTAATTTATTTGCCATTTTTTTTTGGTGTGTGTGGGGGGAGACTATTGACTCATGAATATTCATGATATGCAAAAGAGATCCAAAAATCATAATTACATATGTTATAGACAAATGGACTAATGCTTTTCTCATCCTTATATCATGCTTTGTCTTTCAAAAGTCAACTTCTTGTATATTCTTCCCAATTATCCATGTTAAATTAATTGCTTAATTCATTGTATATTCAAGCACTTCACAACCAGGAGAGAAAATGAAGCAGATAGAGTCAGTGGCCTTGACCTCTGAGACCTGGGTTAAACTCTCACCACATACAAGCTACAGCCCCACCAGAAAGCTGCATAGCCCATCTGAGCCATACTTTCCTCTTCTTATGGAGCAACACAAAACAACACTATTACCTGATTTTTATTGTACCTTTTCAGTGAAGCCCTAGGAGGTAGCAAAAATTGTTATCCTCATTTTATAAGCAAATCATAAAGCTTGTTTAAATACGTGGCTCATAAGTAAGTGGAAGGGTAGAGATTTGAACCCAGGGCATTTAGAGATAAAATCTGCGTATTATTATTATTATATATTTCTCTACTAATATCATGGAGGAGAAACAAGGTGGGGCCCATTAGGTCTTCTACTGTAATGCTCAGTAATTTTTACTTTCCCTGTCCCTGAAGGATGGAATAGAGACTGACATATCTCACAACCTCAGCTTGCCCCAGGAGGTTGGTGATAGAGGCAGAGATGGAACACTCTATGCTGAAAATAGGAAGCCCATTGACTTTGTGTGAATGAAAGCGAGAAAGCAGTCATAGCTCCCTAGTGAGGACTAATATTTTTGCAAGACCCTAGGTTAAGTACTTGAATTTGTTCCAATTAATGCTATTATTAATGCTATTTTTAGTGTGCTAGACACTTTATCCCCCAAAACAGATTTTGCTGGGTCAGAAAACTTTCCAAAATTACATAACTAGTGTGGGCAGAGTCAGGTTTCAACCTAGATGTTTGGTCTTCAAATTCTTCTATTTTAACTTATTACTTGATATAAAATTTATAAATTGTATGCATTTTCTAACTAATTTCATTTTTAATTTTTATGCCATTTTAATACATATTTTTAATTTAAGAAATAGTATTAAGGGGCCCGTAGTTGGTATGGTGGTTAAGGTGCTGGATTCTCACAAGGCCAACAGAGGTTCAAGTCCTGGACCAGAGTCTTTGGAAATACACAGGACCCATGTGCGTGCATGCCTAAAATACTGAGAGGAGAATGGAAGAGAAGAGATTGCAGCATGGTCATCCCCTCCTGCCTAGAGGGGGGCGGTTTCTCACTTTGTCTCCAGCAAGTGCACATGGCCTATGGCAAAAACCTTAAAAAGAAAGAAAGCAAACTAAACACATTTTAACATTTCTTTATTGGATTAGAGATTTCCTCTGCCTTTTTTTTTTTTCCTTTAACAAGGAGAAACAAGGACTGACTATACTCAGAATGCATTCCTACTTTTTAAAATCAGTCAGTGATGTTATCAATGTTTGTAAATAACACATTCTAGGAAGAGAATATTGCTTTTGATAAAAGTATTTACCAAGAATAAATGCTAAAAAAATTGGGATACATGCTACAAATTAATGTGTCCCTCTCTACCTGACAGACACATACTGACTATGACTGACTATGACTTTTGAGTGCTCAGGCAACGCATTCTATAAAGGCCAGAAACTCATCTATTAAGTATGATGCCAAAACCATCTTGAGAAAAACTGGTATGGGAGCTTCCCGTCATTGTCAAGAATTAATTTCCAATTGGGAATTACCAATGGCAAATACAATAGAGTAAATATCACTTTCAGGAAGACTAGGAAAGCCAAGGCAGCAGTGGTAAAATGCGACAGTCTGAGAGGCCGACCAGATGGGTGGGTTCCGTGTTCAAGTCTGGAGACCTCCGTGAGTACTCCCTGGGCATGCAGGTTCACGTGACCCATAACTGGCAAACGCTGGAGGTAGAAAGTGGTATCGAGACCCTGTCTTATTGGGAGTGCTGTCTGTCTCACTCTCTCAGTCATGAAATAAATAAACTTAGAGAAAGAATAGTATTTAATCTTCATATAGCATTAATTACCAAAGTAAAGCCATAAGGTACTGAAATTTGGTACTGTTGAAATACTAATTATTTAGGGGCTAGCAAGTGGCATGGTGGTTAGGGGTGCTGGACTCCTACAAGGGTGACTGCAATTCAAGTCCCAGACCTGGCAGCTTGCTTTTTCACTTTCTCTCTCTCTCTCTCTCAAATTAAATTTCTCAAATTTCTCTGTCTCTCTCTGGTCAAATTAAAATAAAGAAAGAAATAAAGCTGACTAAGATAATTATTGAAAAAGAAAAGGAATATAATTATGTGTAAGGATAATAACTCTTATCTGTGGTGGCAATGCCACTTCCTATTGCCATGTGTGAAACAATTCAATCTTTAATTTATTTTCAGAAGCAAACATTATAATATTCAAAGATATACTAAAACAGGACTTTTTTGCCTTCAAATTAAGTGTTAATGAAGCAAAAATAATCTTTAGTATACAAACTCATTTTTATAAGTATTTGCTCATCTTATTTTGTTTTTAGTCAGAGTCTCACTTAATCCCTATATAATTGTTGGACAACTTTAAACTTAGAACTATTACTGATATAATTATTTTTTAATAGCTGATGGGATAGTCACCAATATTTTTCAATAAAGTTATTCAATGTTTTGCCTAAGCTTTTTATGCTGTTCCTGGTACCATTATCACACAGGTCCTCCTGCCTAGAGGGGGGCGGTTTCTCACTTTGTCTCTAGCAAGTGCACATGGCCTATGGCAAAAACCTTAAAAAGAAAGAAAGCAAACTAAACACATTTTAACATTTCTTTATTGGATTAGAGATTTCCTCTGCCTTTTTTTTTTTTCCTTTAACAAGGAGAAACAAGGACTGACTATACTCAGAATGCATTCCTACTTTTTAAAATCAGTCAGTGATGTTATCAATGTTTGTAAATAACACATTCTAGGAAGAGAATATTGCTTTTGATAAAAGTATTTACCAAGAATAAATGCTAAAAAAATTGGGATACATGCTACAAATTAATGTGTCCCTCTCTACCTGACAGACACATACTGACTATGACTGACTATGACTTTTGAGTGCTCAGGCAACGCATTCTATAAAGGCCAGAAACTCATCTATTAAGTATGATGCCAAAACCATCTTGAGAAAAACTGGTATGGGAGCTTCCCGTCATTGTCAAGAATTAATTTCCAATTGGGAATTACCAATGGCAAATACAATAGAGTAAATATCACTTTCAGGAAGACTAGGAAAGCCAAGGCAGCAGTGGTAAAATGCGACAGTCTGAGAGGCCGACCAGATGGGTGGGTTCCGTGTTCAAGTCTGGAGACCTCCGTGAGTACTCCCTGGGCATGCAGGTTCACGTGACCCATAACTGGCAAACGCTGGAGGTAGAAAGTGGTATCGAGACCCTGTCTTATTGGGAGTGCTGTCTGTCTCACTCTCTCAGTCATGAAATAAATAAACTTAGAGAAAGAATAGTATTTAATCTTCATATAGCATTAATTACCAAAGTAAAGCCATAAGGTACTGAAATTTGGTACTGTTGAAATACTAATTATTTAGGGGCTAGCAAGTGGCATGGTGGTTAGGGGTGCTGGACTCCTACAAGGGTGACTGCAATTCAAGTCCCAGACCTGGCAGCTTGCTTTTTCACTTTCTCTCTCTCTCTCTCTCAAATTAAATTTCTCAAATTTCTCTGTCTCTCTCTGGTCAAATTAAAATAAAGAAAGAAATAAAGCTGACTAAGATAATTATTGAAAAAGAAAAGGAATATAATTATGTGTAAGGATAATAACTCTTATCTGTGGTGGCAATGCCACTTCCTATTGCCATGTGTGAAACAATTCAATCTTTAATTTATTTTCAGAAGCAAACATTATAATATTCAAAGATATACTAAAACAGGACTTTTTTGCCTTCAAATTAAGTGTTAATGAAGCAAAAATAATCTTTAGTATACAAACTCATTTTTATAAGTATTTGCTCATCTTATTTTGTTTTTAGTCAGAGTCTCACTTAATCCCTATATAATTGTTGGACAACTTTAAACTTAGAACTATTACTGATATAATTATTTTTTAATAGCTGATGGGATAGTCACCAATATTTTTCAATAAAGTTATTCAATGTTTTGCCTAAGCTTTGTATGCTGTTCCTGGTACCATTATCACACAGGTCTAATTATTTCAGGTTTTTGCTTTCAGAATGAAGAGAAATATTATATCTCATTAACCTTTTCTTATATTTTTTTTAGTATTGCTAATTGATTTTTCCAGATAAAGTTCAGGTTAATTTTTCTTTTCTAAGTTCGTGCTTTATTTCTATGAATTGTTTTTACACTCGATTATGCTCAATCTATAAATGTATTTGGTATCTCTAAGTAAGATCTTACATCTTTTCAGTGTTCATTATTTAAATAAATTCTATCAATTAATTAAGCTTTTATATTTTTAATCATTTCTGTAAGTTCTGCATTTAGATATCAAACATTTTTGGTTGGAATAACTTCTACGAATGTTATACTTTGGGATCTTTGCAGTGTTAAAGTTTGAGTTCTTGCACTGCTAAACGTTCTAACAGATTTTTATGGATAGTTAGGACTGCCATTGATTTCTATATTACAGTGTATTGCCTAATTTGAACAGAAGTACAGTATTAATGTGTTAGACTGGCCAGCAATTATATGACATCAAATTTAGTACAGAGAGTAAAATGGATAAAACTGAAATGTTTCCTAGTCTCATCTGAGATGAGAGAACTGTACTGATTAAATCTGAGCAATGTCACCTGTTCCCAAAATTTAGGAGCAGGCCAAATCTTCAGAATAAACTCAATGACAGATCGGCAGACCTCAAGAGCTCAAGCAAAGGGATCCTTTTACTACAGGACTTAAGGAGAGGGATGTCAATCACATTCTCAAAGATTTAATGGCACCCAATAAAGGAAAGCCAGTTAGGAGAGGGAAGGGAGCAAATGTAAAATTACTAAGATGTAGCTACGGGTCTCTTTAGTCCTGGCATCAAATGTCCATGCAGTTTATCAAGTGATAGGCGTTCCTGAGGCCAAGTAAGAAAGACAGATGCCACACATGCATCCTGAGGACAGCCATTCAGCTGAGAACTCAGACACTGAGTTCTGAATGGGATATCTTTTCTGGTGGCTTCCAGAACAAAGGATGGAGCCTGAGCATGTTCACTGTCACTGATGCTGAGAAGTCTTGGTACTCTTGACAACAGGGAGAAATGGCTCCATCACCATTCCTAAGGGAAAATGTTCACTTCAAGGGAAGGCTAAAAACCTGTCCTGAGCACATTGACAGAAGGGCACAGCAGGTATCTGAATAGGGAATGCCTGGTGATGAGACTAGCAACTGAGACAGAGCCAAGGAGGAAGTTGGCCAGGCACCAGTGGGAATACCAGGACAGGGTCTGAGATCAGAGTATTCAAAAGAGTGTGTGGAGGACCCACTGCTACTCCAGCGGGGATGCTGGGCATAGGCCTCAGAGGAGCTGTACGCATCTGTGAAACGGCTCTGACAAAGTTGGACACATCTATACCCCTCTTATTTTTAAGCAAAGCGCATGAGCTTGTGACCAAATATGGCTGGAATTAAAGAGTCCCTTTTCCTGTCTTGAGTAGAAGATGCGCAAAAGAAGCCTTCTTGCATACGATCACTATTTAGTTTACATTGAAATTTGTCCAGAGAAAAACTGATCTTTGTTGTCATTGTTACTGTTTTATGCCATACAGCACAGGCACTCACCTAGCAAGAGAAAGACAGAGGGAAAGTGAGAAATCACACCCACCCACCCCACCCCACCCCACCCCACCCCAGTGGTATGGCCACACCGCAATCCCTTCTCTTTCATTCTTCTCTCGGGATCTTGGGCACGCACGCACATGCGCACAGGGTGAGTTTAAGCCACCGGGTCTAGGACTTGAACTATGGCCGATTACATGGGAGTCCAGAGACGTAACCATTATGCCATCTGCTGATCTCTCGAGCTGTGCTTTTAAACCTTCATTTTTGTCCCAAGGACAAATCTCTAAGAGCTATTATTCATGACATAAGCAAATATTCCTTTCTTTTTTCTCTTCTTTTCTTTTTTTCTTTTTTTTAGGTATTTGCCATACGGATGAGAGTGAGCTTGACAGAGAGAGACAGGAAGAGGGAAAGTGAGAAAGGACCCCTGGAGGGGATGGCCACATTGCAATCCCTTCGCCTCCATTCTCCTCTCAGGATTTTGGGCACGCACGCACACCTGCACACCCGTACACATACACACACATATGCACACAAACACACACACACACGCACACACACACACACGCCTGGGATTATTTTCATGCCTCCAGGTCCAGGACTAGAGCCGTGGTCAGCCAGGCAGGAATCCGGTGCCTTAACCACCAGGATCCCTGCTGACCTGCAAATATTCCTTTCTTTTTTTTTTTTTTTGGAG
>NW_006159558.1:1380143-1439187 GCF_000334495.1 Tupaia belangeri chinensis | reverse complement strand
CACCCCACCCCAGTGGTATGGCCATGCCGCAATCCCTTCTCCTCCATTCTCATCTCAGAATTTGGGGCACACATGTACACACACATGCCATGATTTTCAAACCATGTGAGACATATGGGAGTCCAGCACCATAACCATCATGCCACCTGCTGGTCCCCAAAACTGACTTTTTTGAAGATTTTTGCCTCTATCCAAGAGGGATTAGAGAAAACAAATCCAATGTGGCTTATATAGTTAAGACTTCAATGGATAATTTATATAAATGATTATTATTAATTTATTTATTTAATGATGCAATTAACTGTTAGTTTTAACTCCATGCATTAGACAAGATATTGAGACCCCTTCTCCCTACCTCAATCTACCCCAAATGAGCAAGGCTTATCAAGAATCTTCCAATCTAGTTTAGGGGACTAGAAAACACTTGATTATGGTAATAGAAAAATATTGTTATAACCATAAGAATCAAGTTCAAAAATGACACTATGAGAGGCTGGAGAGAAGTCAGAATAAAAGTTGATGGGGACATGAGAAGCAAAGGGCCTTGGAGAAGGTTTTATTTGAACTTAGCTTTAGACAGTGAGTAGATTTCAAAAGGCAGAGGTGGGACGTGGGCATTTTTTGAAGGACAAATGAGAGAGAGAGAGAGAGAGAGAGAGAGAGAGAGAGAGAGCGCCAAGATAGAGAAGGCCCAGGCCTGTGTCTGTTCAGAACAACAAAAACCGTGGTTTGATTTGAAGCTCCATTGTAAGTAGTGAATGAGAAAAATAATCTTTCTCCCATGCAGTCCTTTTGAAGACTGCAGTCCTTGCTAACTGCAGTCTTTCAGACTTGATGTCATTACTGAGCTTGAACCGAGTCCCTTAGATTGAATTCCATTAGCTCAGCAGGCTGCCTGTCACTCTTCCCCAGTTCCTGCCATTGTTATTACCAATTATCTTCCATGGTGCCCTTGAAGACTTCTCCATACCAGCCTGTGTGTGCCGTCTTCCCCTGGTTCACGCTGAAGCCACACGTCTGTGCCATCTCAGAGTCATCAAATTCTGCATTTGTCCAGCAAAGCTGAGGTGTCATCTGTGGAGTTGTGCAGCCCCCTCAGGGCTGACTTTCTATCTTTTAGGTAGAGGTGATAAATGAAGCTCACCTTGGGTACGACCACCATCCTCTCCACACTGCAAGTAAGACAATTTGGCTCACGAGCTTTATTTCACACTTACATTATGCTGGACACTGGCAGAAAGAAAGAGAATGAAGAATGGACAACTTTTTTTTTATAAAACAAGGGGCTAAATGGTACACAAAAGCAAGCTCAAGCAGCCATAGTTGAATTAAATTGAGGATTTGAGGTACTCAAAAAGCAATAGATACCACTTCTTACTCTTTTATCCATCCAACTCTCTAACAGTAAGCCAAGAACGGCATAAGAGTTAAAAATTCCCAGTAAGCCACTTTGAATCAGACTAGGATAAAAACCATTAATGATGTGCCTAACTTGGATGTGAAAAACATCTTGTCAGACTCTCAAGAAAGAATGGACAGACCCACATAGAAAGATCAAGCTCTATCCAAAACAGAGGGAATGCCCAAACTGAAATGACCTGAGACCTCCAGGGCCAGCAAGGCAAACTGTGAACCTGAGGAAACAGGTCAGATGACTACTATTAGGCTGTCGGGATGCCATAGCGTATTTTTCTATATTTTTCTACATGAAAATGTGTCATGACTTTCCCGACTACCCAATATGAAAACATGGAGCAGTTCTCTAAGAGCATCGACCATAGAGACTGACTCCAGGAAACCTTTACATTATTCTACTCTCCACATTTAAATGCAGGGTGGTGTTGGACAGTTTATGTCCTATATTCACATAAGGAAAAGACATAGGTGACTTGATGTTGCTAAACCAGGATGTGCTCAAACCAGACAATTTGGGAGACTAACTTGAAAAATCCATGAAAGGACTTGTAACTGTATCGATAGTCTTCCACTACTAATGACTTTTCAGTTGCAGAATGCTTTTAAATTCCCACCTGGCATCTGTGATCACCTGGAACTACCAACGAAGGGTTATTACTTGGACAATTTACTGTAGTCAGGCAACATGCTGTGTGATTTACCCGTGTGATTTCCCTGGAACTGCTCCATAATAATGCAAGATAGGTCCTTTGCATTATTATGGAGAAGTCTGTATTACTATTCATATTTTTGAGGTGAGAAAATGTAAGTCGAGTTGGGTTAGAAAACTTTCAGGGATCTCATGACCAGGTAGAGGTCAACTAAACATAAACCTGGCTGATTCCATACATCTTTACATATTCACAACTCCACACACCCACACAGCCAAACTATCTTCCCCATACTACCCCACAGGTTTCTTTTCCTGCAATAACAACAACTACTTCCGATTCAGTATAGGACTATTACCAGAGGCAATTACTTCTGGGTAGAGCAAGACACATATACTACACTCATATGATTATTACTGCAATTAAATTAATATACAACCAAAACACTTAAAAAGTATAAAATGCCATGTAACTGTAAGGTACTTTAACATTCCTAACAGTAAAAATATACTACGAAACAATCGTGTACTATTAAAGCAATAGTGTGTGATTAGAGCTATTTTTGTGCTTTCCCATCAATGAAAGTATAATATTGTACAGGAAGGAAATGGAGCTCTGTTAATTTTCAATTGCTTGAAATAAAATTTCCTCCTTTATATATGAGGATCCCATTTTTTAAGAGAATTATTAATTTAATTAATTAATTATTATTATTATTTAATTTGCTATTGGGTGTGCAAAGAGCGACAGAAAGAGAGAGAGAGAGAGAGAGAGAGGGAGAGAGAGAAAGTAAAAAAGAAAGCCTTCAGGTCCAGGGCTTGAAACATGGTCAGCCATGTGGGAGTTCAGTGCCTTAACCACCATGCCACCTGCTGGCTCCAAGAATCCCATTTTTACATAAAAAAGTGGGGATTCACTGTTAAGAACATTTGACTGAGGAAATATCAGGCCCTCAGTCATGTTTTCTGAGTTAACTGGAATAAGTTGACCATCCAGAAGAATGAGACTGCTGAATGCCTATTAGTGGATTCGGGTCCAATAGATACACAGACAGGTTGTCCCTGGCCCACTGCAATTATCACAATAGTTAACTCCCAGAAACTATTATTCTCTCTCAATTCTTCAGGACCTATTCGTAGAAAGGCTAGTTTTTGCTTTGTTTTTTAACAACCACAAGGGTAATCTTTGACAGGGAGGATATACACCTTTTAGGAAGGTAGACTAAACCCAGGTAAAAAGTTTATGAATTGAACACATATCACCTATCTTAACACTATCACAGAACCATCTCTTCCAAGCTAGTCTTTGCACTGTGGCGACCAAGGTCTATGAGGAATTTCTTGTCATGGGATCATGGCTGATGTTTCTCATTTGGAGAGCTAGGCTGGGAGCAAAGAAGAGAATATTGGTGTAAATGGTGAACCACTGGCAATTAAAGCTTGAACTCTTGCATTGTCGATCTGGTTTTAGAGATTTTAGATAAAAAAGGGTTGGCCCTGTTGCCTGATTGTTAGGGAGCCAGAGTCCACATAGCCAACCCTGAGGTTCGAATCCTAGCCCTAGAGGCTTGAAAAACATGCTGGGCATGTGATCAAACATGCTTTAAATCATGGCAGGATGGAGAAATGGAGAAGGGACTGTGGTGTGACCATGACCCCATTAAGGGGGTACTTTTTCCTGTTCCCCCCATCTGTCTGCCTTTCTTGTGAGCACATGAACCCTCTGACAAATAAAAAAAAAAAGCAAATAAACAAAACTGATGTAAAATAGTGAGAAGTTATAAATCATCTGATTTGAGGTAATAGAATTTTATATCACATTCATTCAGTCAAAAAACATGAATGGGAATAGCAGTTGGAGTAATGGCTATGTTGCTGGACTCCCATGTAGCTGACCGTAGTTCGAGTCCCAGATCTGGTGGCTTAAACTCACACCGGGCTTGTGTGCTTGCGTGTCCAAGATTCCGAGAGGAGAATGGAGAAGAAGGGATTGTGGCGTGGCCATCCCCCCTGGGGGGGGGGGGATTTCTTGGTTTCTGTTTATATCACATTCATTCAGTCAAAAAACATGAATGGGAATAGCAGTTGGAGTAATGGCTATGTTGCTGGACTCCCATGTAGCTGACCGTAGTTCGAGTCCCAGATCTGGTGGCTTAAACTCACACCGGGCTTGTGTGCTTGCGTGTCCAAGATTCCGAGAGGAGAATGGAGAAGAAGGGATTGTGGCGTGGCCATCCCCCCTGGGGGGGGGTGATTTCTTGGTTTCTGTCTCTCTGTCTCTCTCTGTCTTTCTGGTGAGCACATGCACCCTATAGCAAAAAACTCTCAAAAACAAACAAACAAAAAAACAAATGAACAAAAAAAGAGGGGCCTTGGTAAAAAATAAACTCTGCTGTTAGTCAGGGTACTAGAAATACTTTTCATTTCCTGCTTAGACTAGTCCCTCGCAATAGACTTTCTCTCTCATGCGTACGTGCATATGGATATATATGTGTGTGTGTGTGTGCATATTTTCTTTTTTACTTCATAGAATACTGCCATTTCCCTTAAATTTCCCCCACTTTATTTTAACAAGTTGTATCCATTCTATGGAGCCGGCTGCCTTTGCGGTACTTGCGAGAGCTATGAATCTGATATCTATCTCACTGAAGCGGTTTTTATAACACCGCTGATTGAATGTAAAATCCCGCCTTTTACCGATGGTTCTGAAACTGCCCATGTCTCCTGCACTTTCATAAACTGCTTTCATGTCCTGCATGAGACCTGTGAAATCTGGCAGCGTGGCTCTCAGAACGGGATTGGTGGCACGGCGGCTTCTCAGCCTTTTAAGCAGCCTGTCTTTGGAGCGGACACATCACCCCACCCACATCCGTCCATTTGTTTAAACCAGAGAAAACAGCTTTGCTTTGAAGATCGTCTTCGATCATGCATACTGTCGCTTGATCACTTCCCCAAGGTATATGCCATTGTTCCCTCTGGCAGCCTGAACTCAGGCAGCCTGAACTCACGACTGACCTATGGTAATTTCGCATTTTATTCCACAGCCCTGTGAAATGTGCTCAGGTTTGGAGCGCTCCGGTTCCTGAAACAGTATTAGTCAGGGCCGATAAAATTAATTGTGATTTGGAATTGTTTCACACAATCCGGTAAGCTCAAGTGTGAAGGCAAACTAACGCATACTTGAATAGATTTAAGGTTAGGAGACAATGGAGACAGGTGTGCCTCTGTGTACCTCACTTAAAATGCTGCTGTTGTCAAAACAAGTTTAACAACAACACTTAAAAGCTACCAGAAGAGATTTTATTACACTACACCGCAGGGAAGGAAACAAACCTGGACTTTTAATTCACCCCTGTCACTCAGAGCAACTTTGGGCCATCATCCTCTCTTCATGATTTAAGATTTCCACCAGCTAAGCACAGGCTGTGTTCAGTGTGCCTCTACTGCGCTATCCGTGTAAGTAGCTGATTATAGAACTCTCTTCTCCCACACGCCACTCCCGTGATGTAAGTTAGCTGCTTAAAGAAGAACACAGAAGACTCCCATCAGACTCAACATATATTATAGTCTAATGTACACTCTGTAATAACTTTCTATTCTGATGAATTACATATGTCTCTGCTACTTCACTGCCCCTAAATGTTTCACCTCAATTATTTGAAATATATGTGTGTATATGTGGGTGAAATACATATATACAAATTGGCAATTGGATAGGTTGATTTTTAAAAACTGATAAAGGAGTGATGCAGAGCCCCAGGCAGCTAAGTACAGCCTCTAGAAGATAGATGGGGAATGGACAGTTGACGTCAGGTGAGACGCTCCTACTGGCAAAACCCACCGAGCCCAGGGAGGCAGGGAGCTGATCAGGGCTGTTCCCTCCAACTGGAAATATGCACAGAGATAAATGCAGTGCAAGGTGACCAGCAGTGCTCTGGCCAGTCCTCCTGAGCCAGAGAAGGGGAGAGGTGCCGTTGCACTCGTCGGGGGATATGCTCTCTATTTTCAGCCAATTGGAATAAGTTAATATAAACTCTATGATCCCAAACTGCACAAAGCCCCATGTTGCACGATCTCTCCAAATGCTGCTGTCGACCTCAGTAAACGCACCCTTCAGGGGAATGTGAAGGACACAGGCACATAGAGGTCCACAATAATGCAGGCTTGTAAGCAAATGCACTGCCTGTGTTTATGCAAAATGTTCATATTCGAGGACCAACAGATGGCGTAATGGTTACGTCGCTGGACTCCCATGTAGTTGACCACAGTTCAAGTCCCGGACTTGGCGGCTTAAAACTCATGCCAGGTGCATGTGCGTGTGTGCCAAAAATCCCAAGAGGAGAAAGGAGAAGGGATTGCAGCTGGCCATCCCCCTGGGGGGTGATTTCTCACTTTCTGTCTCTCTTTCTCTGTCTCTCTTGTGAGCGCATGTGCCCTATGATAAAAATCTCTCTAAAAAAAAAAAAGAAAAAAAAAGTTCATATCTTACTCATTGAGGATGGTTTGCCTTCGTTTTGATTGTATCATAATGTCTTAAGGCGCCAGCAGTGACGTGGTGGTTTTGGTGTAAACTCCCACATGGCTGACTGCAGTTCAAGTACCAGACCTGGAAGCTTGCTTTCTCACTTTCTCTTTCTCTCTGTATCTCTCTGGTGAGTGCATGTGCCCTATAGAAAATTGAAATAGTAATAGTAAATAAAGTTAAATAGATCATTTTAAAAATAAGTACTATCTTAAAATAGTATTCACCTTCACTGAAATTTTTGGCTTCCCCTTAAGTCTTATAATGAGTCCCTCATCTGCCTCACTCTTTCTTTGGCTCTATCAGTGGGCACCAAAAACAGCAACAAAAAAAGCGTAATCATGCGGTAACAGGTAACCAAACAGGGGTGATATTGATGCCTCACACAGAGGAAGGCTCAGTACTACTTCCTGTAGTTGTCATAATTGTGTGGGCTGGATTGGGATACAAATGTGCTCTTCCATAGGTCACAGACAGAAAAATGCAAAGCCACTGGCCCAGAGAGTCCAAAATCAAAGAGAAATAACTAACACAAGCAACCCGTGCAAACCCCACAATGCACTGTTGAGACAGTTTTTATGATGATATTTCTGTTTTTTAGAATTATTTTATTTAACTTTATTAATTTTAATTTGACCAGAGAGCAAGAGAGAGCAGAAGAGAGAGCGAGAGAGAGAGAGAGAGAGAGAGAGAGAGAGAGAAAGTGAGAAAGCAAGCCACCAAGTCTGGGACTTGCACCACAGGCGGCCATGGGGAAGAGAAATAACTAACACAAGCAACCCGTGCAAACCCCACAATGCACTGTTGAGACAGTTTTTATGATGATATTTCTGTTTTTTAGAATTATTTTATTTAACTTTATTAATTTTAATTTGACCAGAGAGGGAGAGAGAGCAGAAGAGAAACAGAGAGAGAGAGAGAAAGTGAGAAAGCAAGCCACCAAGTCTGGGACTTGAACCACAGTCGGCCATGTGGAAGCCCAGTGCCCTTAACCACCATGCCATTCATCAGCCCCTAATTATGCCATTTCTTAATGAATTCCTTGGCATAGTCTTTTGGGCTTGAAGAACAGCATGTAGTCTCCAGGCTTGGAGAAAAGTGTCTGATCTCACTATTGCTTCTCTGGTTTTTTTGTGCCAGTCCAAAAGACACTGTAAAGTCTCTCTCTGCCATCTTTGGAACTCAGACTCATAGGTGAGCTTGGTTATACTCCAGACATGCACTGACCTGTATAACGCAGCAGAAATTGGTGCTCGGGAGTTACCAGGGCCTCCCTGTGCAAACTTCTAGCCATCACATCGTTCTGCCAGCTCCCCAGTCTGGGAGTTTTTCATCCCTGAAATATTATTTCTCTATAGAGAGGCATCTGAACAGCATGGTACCAGGTGAAATGCCCTCCCGCACCTACATAGACAACGTTTGAATGAGAAATATTTTGAGCACTGATCCCAAGACTATTCAGGTTTCAGTTAATAGTGATTTTCTTGAATGCATTCATATACCCATTAATTAAACAAAGCATTAGAGTGCTTTTATGTGCCAGGCATTGTTCTAGGTGCTGAAAACTGAGCACTGAATAAAAGGATCAGAAATCCTCAACTTGCTAAACATTCCAGTGGGGGACAGCTGCCAACAAACAGAGGCATGAGTAAAACAGTTAGAGAGCCAGAGAGAAAAGTGCAAGGAGGAAGGCAAAGCAGGAGGGGGGGTGGGGACAGCTGGGGCCAGGAGGGTATTGTTTTTAAGTCAATTTGGTGAAAAAAGAAAAAAGAAGAAAGAAAACCAGGTACAGAGTTGCAGGGGGAGGGAGTGCAGTCAGTGGGAGGAAAGCGGAAAAGAAGGGGGACTGGAAGGTAATGGCCAGAAGATAGACACTATTCAGGCCCTTATAAGGAAGGAGCCTTTCCTCTGCAGAGGAGTGAGACTGTTTGACTTGGGTTTACAGACCCCATTTGGCTGCTATTAAGAAGGTGGTAGTGGATGGAGAACTACGGTGATGGGAACAGAGGCAGCAGTGGACAAGGCAGAAAGAATGAGCTCAATTTTGATCATTTTTTATGTGGGAGCCAATGGGGCTGATAAGTTGAACATACAATGTGATAAAAAGTGAGAATGAAAGATACAACTTGAGTTTTGCACATCAGAGCATCTAGAAGTATGGAATGCTATTTCTTGACTAGTAAGAAAGGATGTCACGGGAAGCACAAGTCTGAGGTCGGGGAGATGGAACATCATTTCTGAGTATGGTGGTATGGGGTGCCTGTGATTCATCCTAGTGGCCATGAAAGTTGGGGACTGGAGACGGTTTTGGAGTCTGGGCCAGAGATAGATATTTGGCAGTTGGCAGAGAACAGATGGCGTTTAAGGTTGGAGTGGACCCAACTGGCAGACCTGTTTCATTTTGCTGCCCAGTGTTTTAAAAGAGGGGATTTGTGTGCCATTAGATGGAGCGCACAACTTCCAAATTTCTAAGCTCACCATCACTTCCTTTTGTTTCATTCCTATTTCACTTCATTCGGGGATAGTGCCTCTAATCCCCCATAAGCTTCTCAGGAGCAGGACCTTGATCTTTATGGTTCAATGACACACATTCTTGGCATGGAATCTGTTCTATGAAAAGGTTTGGTAAATGAATGAATGATTTCTAGTGCAGAAAGTCGAAAGCTCTCAAAAAAGGCTAAAGGGAAGTCAACTCACAGGAGTATATTGGAAGACTAGAAGAGGAGACAAGAAATAGACACCAAAGACCTAGGGGAGAGAAAACTGGACTGGTCATACAGGTGACTCAGGAGGGAGGAACTGAGAGTGACCATTGAAGCCGGCATGGAAATAGCAATTCGAACCAGCCTGGGCCAATGCAGCAGCACACCCTGTTGACATCACAAGATGACGCTCTCCAGCCAGGCATTTTGGTGCAGCTCCATCACACCCTCGGAGTTCTAGGGGCTGCAATGAGGACCATTGCACAAATGCACCAAGTTCGTTCAGCCCTCCTTGTCTTTGGTTGAGTTCCTTTCTCTGCCCTTTCTCTCCTGTGTTTATGGATTCCCACTTGACATTCAGATATTTAACCAAGCATTTAGGAGGCCAGATGGTTGAGTGCAGCAGTAAAACATGACATTCTGAGAGGCTGACTCAAAAATGAAGGTTCCAGACTTGCATCTGGACCCCTCCCTGATGACGCTGAGCCTGTGTCTGTCTATGACCTGGGCTGACTAAAACTGGGGTTTGGGGGGGGGATTGTAGCCTCAGGATCCTGTCGGAGGTGCTGTCTCTCTGTTCCTACCCTCTTCCTGTGTCTCTTGCTCATAGAAGAAATAAATAAATAAACTAAAAAAAAAATTTTATTTCTGTGATGCCACTCCCATCACTACTTCATACAAACTTTGGAGTCTGTCACATTGTGCTGTGCATGGTTGGCTTTGGGTCTGAATCCACCACATAACTCATATATACCAACAGCACTAGCACAGGGCCTAGGTAAGAGGCAGGAAGTGAATGTTGTATTTGACACTTCATAAGAGCCCAAAACAGACTGACCACAACTTCTTCCATGGGAGGGAGGCAAGAGGTGTGAGAGAGAAACATGCACTCCCACCAGAGTCTTCAGGCCCTGACCCACCTTCAGTCTCAGCTGGCCCAATCACACACATGTGTCTGGTACACTTGGGGAGGTCACAGGATGTGAACTCAGGACCTTCCCCACGTGGGTCCAGTTGCATTAACACTGCTTGATTATCTGATCCCCTTGTTTTGATTTTGAATTTCATGTCCCTAAAGCAAACTTGGCATTTTGAATTTCAGTGTTCATACCTGACACTGTAAAATGGTCCCCTTTAATTAAAGATAAAAATTTGGTGACAGAATATACTCTCCATTCTGAAAGAAATTCGAATGAGGCCTATGGTTCAAATATCAGCTGCCCTGAATTTAGTTACTAGAGTAGGGTCTCTTTCAGCCAACTCATGTTTGGTGAATGACAAAATGAGCTCCATCAGCAACATAAAGAATTAGAACTAGGAAAACAAAAGTAAGAAATTTCTGGAGTTCAATGAATCAAACAGGATACTGAATGCCTCCTCCTCCGTAGTTTATGTTTCAGGACATTCAAAACAAATGCAGGATGCTCTAGGGGCTTCCAATTGGCTTAAGAACAGTAAAAGAGGTGGACGCATATCATGGGGCAGAGAACTTATGTGTAAGAGGATGTGTTACCAGAGAAACAGAAGACCAGTTGAGAAAAATCAGTGTCTACTGAAGAGTCAGGAAGCAGGTGACCTGAGCTTGAGCTTGACCCAGAATGTCAGAGAAGAGTCAGGAAGCAGGTGACCTGAGCTTGACCCAGAATGTCAGCTAGGTATCAAGACTGGAGAATCCCAGAATAATTATGGCAGTAACCATAATGATAGCTAATGCTTATTCATTGGTGTTACTAGATGCAACACACTGTGTTTTTTGATATATTATCCAGTTTAATGACCAAAACACCTACAAGAATTAGATATTGTTGTTATCTGCACTTCAGAGACCATGAAGGAGCCAAATGGTGACACAGTAGTAACTATGTGAGGCTGATCCACGTGGAGGGTCCCTGGATTGCATCCAGAGACTTCCCTGAAACACTGAGCATGCATGTGTCCATAATCTAGGGCTGGCCGAGGAGGTGGGTGCATTGTGGCATGGGGGGCCCTATTGGGGGTACTGTCTGCTTCTTTATTTTACTCAGGAAGAAGTGGACAGGTAAAGCTTTTTTAAAAAATTATTTATTTAATTTTATTATTATTGTTTTCCAATTTGCTACAGGGTACATGTGCTCACCAGGGAGAGACAGAGGGAGAGGAGGAGAGGAAAAGGGAGAAAGCAAGCTGCCAGGTCTGGGACTAGAACCGTGGTTGGTGATGTGGTCGTCCAGCCTAAACCATCACATTGTCTGCCGGCCCTGAATAGACAAACTTAGACGAACTTTTAAAAGTGTTTAAAAAAAAAAAAAAGATCCCATGAAATGGTCACATTGACTAGGTAAACAGCCTAAGGCCCAACAGAGTCAAAGGCAGAGCTGATATGCTCACAGCTCTATCTGCATGTGACATTCCCTTCCAGCTGACTGAGGAATTCCACAGTCCAGGCACTTTAGTTATCAATAACAATGCAACACAGCTCACTCTGTTCTGTTAACTGTTTCAGTACATTCTGGTGGTAATTCCGACCCTCATTCAGGGGATGCTAC
The DNA here is from genome assembly GCF_000334495.1 of Tupaia belangeri chinensis. Classification (NCBI taxonomy): domain Eukaryota; kingdom Metazoa; phylum Chordata; class Mammalia; order Scandentia; family Tupaiidae; genus Tupaia; species Tupaia belangeri. The sequence continues at coordinate 1,427,373 of NW_006159558.1, read as the reverse complement.
CTTGCCTTTCTGAAAGGCAAAGGTTTGTAAAATCAAAGCCCTATTTGTTTACACTTGATTTTCTCATTTATCTATGAGGGTCCAAAGACTCAACTGAAAAAAGAAAATTCAAGAACCACCTTCCAAACGAAACAGTTTACCAGCAAGTTTCATGATATACTCCAATGATCAATAGCTTTACTAGAAGCTAGAAAAAAGAAATGTACAACATTGAGGGGAGAAATTCACGAAGCATCCAGTATTATAAAATGTTTAAAACAGATTTCATAGAAAAATGAAATAAATATAAAAATAAAACTTAAGGGCCAGCCCGTGGTGTGATGGTTAAGGCGCTAGATCCCACATGGCCAGCTGTGTGGTTCAAGTCCTGAACATGGTCGCTTCAGAAACACATTTGGCATATGTATGTGCATGCCCACAATCCAGAAAGGAGGGCAATATGGAAGAGAACGGATTGTGGTTTGGCCATTACCCACGGGGATGCTTTCCCACTTTCCCTCGCTCTTTCTCTCTATCTCTGTCTCTCTCTAGTGTGTGCATGTATTATCTGGCAACGTTTTAAAATAAATAAAACTTAAAAATTATATGGAAAGAGTCAAAATAAAAAGGAAATACTTCATGCAATGGAGAAAAGTCAAATTTGTAAATGGGAAGATGAAATATTTTAAAAATACTACTTTTTACCTGTGTGTGTGTGTGTGTGTGTGTGTGTGTGTGTGTGTGTGTGTGTGTGTTTTCAGTGTCAGCCCACAAATATTTACTTGGATTTTTTTCCCTCAAAACCAAATCTAAATTAATCAGAAAGCTTACCTGTAGAAAACCAGAAAACTTAATTCTGCAAAACATGATCCATCAGTTATCAAATTATTACTAAAACAATTATGCTTCCAATACCTTGTTACTGTATAAATATAAACAAATATATCGAGAGACACAGCTGAGTGTCCTGACGAACTTGTGGTTATGTGAGAACTTACTAAATGATATTTAGTAAATAATTTGTGCTAGCAACATTGTATACTCATTTGGAAAAATATATGGGTATCTGTCTCTTATGATATTGAAAATATATCCAAACGAGATAGACATTTAAAACAAAATCTCAAATGAGAAAAATAATTACGAAAGTAGTTAAAATATGAGGCCATTCTTTTTTTTTTTTATAATCTTTCATTGAAAAAAGGTCTTCCTAAACAAGAAGTTTAAAGGCAGAAATTCTAAGAAAGAGTAAATCTGATTAAAAATTTGGTGAATCCCAGGTTATTGTAAACAAATTAAAATACAATCAAGGGCTGAAAACTCTGCAAAGTATATGGTTACGTCGCTAGACTTCTACGTAGTCGACCACAGTTGAAGTCCTGGATGCAGCGGCTTAAACCTCATGCAGGGCGTGTGTGCATGCATGAGCAAGATCCTGAGAGGAGAATGGAGGAGCGGGGGTTACAACGTGGCCATGCCCTTGGAGGAGTGATTTCTCGCTTTCTGTGTCTCTCTCTGTCTCTCCAGGGAGTGCATGCTCCCTATAGCAAAAATCTCTCTCTAAAAAAAGAAAAAGGAAATTGCTGAGGGTTAGCATAAAGTATACCGAATATCAGTGTGACTGGGGAAATGCAAATTCACGTAAGGATGGATTTTACTGATTGATAATCTTCAGCGGTATCTGCATGTCTGCATAGAGGAAGGGGAACGATGCTGTTTGGATTAGGCACCTGGAAAATGCACTAGTACTGCTTTACTAATACATCGCTAGTTTAGTAGTACGTGGGGCACACACACATACCTGTGCATACACACATCAGTTTAAGTTGGCAGAACCTTTCAGAAAATCAACCTGCCACTAACTACTGCAACGTGAAGTGTGCATACCCTTTGATTCAGAAGCTCCTTGTCCAAGAAGGAAGAGAAAAGGTAGGAAGAAGGATGAAATGAAGAAAGGACAGAAGGGAAGGAAGGGGGAAGAGAAGGAGGAAGGAAGAGGAGAGAAGATTGGGAAGGAAGGGAGGGATGAAGCAGGAGGATGAGAGAGGAAAAAGGAGGGACTGCTGGAGGGAAAAGCAACTCAGTGGTCATTGTCGGTTCATTTCCAGAGATAATGAACTTACAATAGTTTTCACAATATTATTGCAATGAGAAACATTCAGCAATTTGGGAAAATCTTGTACACCAAATAATTTAAAACTGAATTTGCATAACCAACTGTTGACTAGCCCTGTTTATTCTACGTCTGGCTAAAGAATAGTTTGAAATATAATTTATAACATCTAGTTTACTTGGAAGCAGTTGGTGTATATAGTAATAACCCAAAGCTTTGCACAATCTGTAAAATCGATTATTTTACACGTCCATACTTATGTCCACATAAAAAGTTCCTTTTTAGGTTAAATATTACTTAAATATTCAATGGTGTATCAACAGGTGTCATTGTCTTTACTGAAATATTTATGACCAAACGCCAAATGGATATAACTGGTCATGTGAAAAATCACTCAAAATAGATGAACTGAAGCAAAACACTTATGAGGAGTCTTCAAAAAGTTCATGGATGCTATTGGAAATATTTAGATTAATTAAGTTCTTTAGCAAATAAATAAAATGAGGGGAAAGGCATAGAAAGCAACCATGGATACCAGAGACAGTGTGGGAGGGGGGCAGGGCACGGCAGATGGTGAGAGACAGGGAATCAAGAATGGCAAAAATAACAAAATATACAGGGAATAGGAAATGGAAAATTATTTGTTGATGATAACACGTATGTTGAGGTCCTTGATTGAGCCAATATACAGTGTATTCTGGATGGGAAATCTCATTTTGTTTGCTGTGATGACATATAGTGAATGAATGTAAATAAATAAATTTAAAGAAAAAAAAGTTCATGGAGTACATACATATTATATGAAAAAAGCACAGATTTCGACACTGTTTGCACCAACACAAACTTGTACTTTAATTCCGCTCGTCTATGAACTTTGCGAAGTTTTGCTCTTATTTGGATTTTTGTCTTACAGGCTATTGTTTTTACTTGGAAAAGTGCAAACCTAGGTTTCTCTTGTCCATTCTGCACTTTAGAATTTATCCTTTGTTTTAGTCTATGGTCTGTTGCATAACTGAGAACCTGAGTCTGAGTGACTTCCAAGGACAGAGGTTCAGTTCATGGTCCAGGGGCTGCCCTTCTTGCTGAGGGGGAGGGTGCTTTGCAGAGCTCCAGAGTGGCCAGGGCATCACAGGGCAAGACAGAGAGAGCTTGTGTCTGCCCACCTGTCTGTCTCATCTCCTCTCCTTACTAACCCACCAGGAGTGGATCATGGGGGCCCCACCCTGATGCCTTTAATCTTAACCTCTTCCCAAAGGCCTCACTTTTTAATCCCATATGAGTTAAATTTTCACCCTCTTAATCCTCTTAGAACCAACTTTCATCAAATGAATTTTGGAGAACACACTCAAACCACAGAACTGTTACAATACATGCACATACGGACACGACATTATTTTTTGTCTTATGATGGAGAGTGTGTGTGTGGGATAGGTGGCAGGGCAGGGACAAAACTCCTGACAGGGTCTTGTCATGTGGTCATCCCCCTTCTGTCCTGCAGTTGCTCAAGATCTCGGGCGCCCACATGCCTTCAGGGTGATCTGGGATCCATGTGGCTTCAGGCACTGCAGTCCAGCATGCTACGGACTGGGCTGCCCAGGCTGGGCCTAGCTGTTTTAGAACAGTAGAGATTCTTGGTCTAATGTTCTCTTATATTTTCCACAAACCATTTTTACTGTAACTTATAAAACTGAACATTTAGTTTCCTTATGCCTTTTTCTTCTCTACCCAAATGATCTAAAAAGCTGGCTAAACTTAGAAAATGCATACCTGTTCAGTATTTCTTCAGTTTCAAGGGTTTTTGTGAATTATTCATTTATATACTTTTAAAAACTGTCTTAAGGGACCAGCAGTTGGCATAATGGCTATGTCACTGGACAACCATGTAGTCAACCACGGTTCGAGTCCTGGACCCAGTGGCTTAAATTCATGCTAGGTGCGTGTGTGTGCGTGCCCAAGATCCCGAGAGGAGAATGGAGAAGAAGGGATTATGATGTGGCCATCCCCCCTGGGGGGGGTGATTTCTCGCTTTCTGTCTCTCTGTCTCTCTCTGGCGAGCAATGTGCCCTATAGCAACCCCCCAAAAAAAAAACCTGTCTATAATTATTTTTACATTTTCACAGTTACTCTATTTTAAAATAACACTACCATAAATTTACGAATCTGATGTATTACTTGTAGTTTTTAAATACCCACTAACATAAGTGTATAACTGTTAAAGCAAAGATGTTCAACCAAAAGTCACTACCACCATCTCATACTCATCAATAAGATTTGGCCCAGGTAAAAAGATTGAGCAAATATAGTCATTTCTCTTCCACAAAGTTAATAGTGTGTTAACCAAAAACATGATTTTATTACCTATTGAAGGTTTTGAAGCTGTCGCTGACTTGACCTCTCCCATGCATAAGTTCAGATTCTTAAGAAACTTATTCAGAAATACAATTTTAAAACCTTTCAATTACCATACAGACTAGGCTGTAATGGTACCAGTAGTAGGGAGTCACTGAATGACCGTGGAACCACTTGAGAGGCCTGGGTTTGGTTCCTGGAGCAACCAGAGCATGCCAGGTATGGTGGCACACCTGTGATCTGGATGGCGGGAAGGCTCACGCTAAAGGATCACAGAAAGGTGAGAGCCTCTCAGGGGTGCCTCTATCCTTAGAAAATTACTATACAAATTAGAGAGTGTGTGTGTGTGTGTGTGTGTGTGTGTGGTATACAGTTTTAGGAATTTTATCACAGATATAAATTTAGGTAACTGGTGGCATAATCAAGATGGAGAACAGCTCCATCGCTGAAATACCTCCCTCATACTGGCTGGCCCCAGAGCACAGCAGTTAAGCCTGTTTATGAGGCTCGGAATCCCACACAGCTGGCTGTGGTTTGAATCCCAGCCTCGAGGGCTTGAAAAAGCACATCAGGTGCATGTGTGCATGCATGCTGCAAGTCCTGACAGAACTGAGAAACAGGAAAAAGTGCTGCAACAGGGCCTCACCCTGCTGGGGAGTGCTATCGCCTTCCCTCTCTCTCTCTCCCCACCTCTTCCTCTTCCTCCTCCTTTCTCTCCTCCCCCTGTTTCTTATCTCTCCCTGGTGAGTTTACAGGACGTCTGGCAATAAAAACACTAACAAAGAGAAGACTCCCTCATGCAATCCTTTTGGCCTCTCTGTCCATTTCTGCAGCCCCTGGCAATCACTGCTCTGCTTTTTGTCATTATAATCACGTCCTTGGAGAATGGCGAATCAACAGTCCAGGCTGTGACCCCTGCTCATGGGTTTTCCTCCCCTGGCATGCAGCCTTTGAGACTCCTTGAACTTGTTGTATAAATCAATAGTTTCTCCTTTTTACTGCAGAGTAGTTGTGCGTGGCATGGATGGGCACAGCTGAAACATTTACTTTGGAGGAACACTTGGGATGTCTCCAGCTTTTTACTATCACAATAAAGGTTAGGATTGAGACCAGCAGTTGTCGTAATGGCTATGTCGCTGGACTCCCATGTAGTTGAATGTGGTTGGAGTCCTGGACCCAGCAGCTTTAACTCTCGCCGGGCGTGTGTGCGTGCGTGCCCAAGAACTCGAGAGGAGAATGGAGGAGAAGGGATTGTGGCGTGGCCATCCCCCTGGTAGTGATTTCTCACTTTCTGTTTCTCTGTCTCTCTGGCAAGGGCATGTGCCTCAGAGCAAAATAAATAAATAAATAAACCTCTCCAAAATAAACAAATAAATAAGTAAAGGTTAGGATGGATGCTCATGTGCAGTTCTAGTGTGAACACAAGTTTTCACGTCTCCAGGGTAAGTACTCAGGAATCTAAGTACTCTTGGGTAAGTACTCAGGAATCGAAGTACTCTAAGGTAAGTCCTTAGAATCTGAGTCAGACGGTAAGTACTCATACATTCTATAAAAAGCTGCTGAGCTACCCAGATCTATCACATTCTCTCCAGGAATGTATAAGAATTCCAGTTGCTCCATGTTCTCACCAGAACCTAATGTTCTAAGTTTGTTGTCATTATCGTTTTTTTAGAGAGAAACTTTTGTGATAGGATGAATGCACTTGCCAGAGAGACATAAAGTGAGAAATCACGCCCCCCACCCCGGGGGGCATGGCCACACCCCAGTCCCTTCTCCTCCATTCTCCTCTTGGGATTTTGGGCACACATGGACATGGCATCAGGCGTGAGTTTGAAGCTGCCAGGTCTGGGACTCGAACCACAGTGGATCACGTGGGAGTCCAGCAATGTAACCATTATGCCATCTGCTGGGTCCTGTCATTTTCTTTAACTGAAGGCATTCTGATAGGTGCAGTGTTATCTCTGTGAGATTTTCAGCCACATTATTCTAATGGCTAACCATGTTGCCCATCCTTCCATGTGCTTGTCTCCCGTCCTCTCATCCTTTTTGGTCAAGTGTTTATTTAAGTCCTCTGAGTACCGTTCCATCTGAAACTGCAGAGATACTTCTTCATCATCTTCCTGGATAAAATTTATAGGATATAAAAATATGGCTGGATTCGGCAGTTTGTTTGAATATTTTTATGCCGTCAACTCATTTTCCTTTCAGAAATTCAATACGTATGATTTGAAAATCAGTTACTAGAAACAAACCTGTGAATAGAGGAGCTTTCAACACACAGCTCTACTTCCTCGGAATGAAATGGAAACAGAATGAGCTGGGAGAGGCATTCTGGATAATGTAACCAAATATGCAAAGATGAGCAAAGTTCATGAGTAACAATGCAGTGACTGGCACCAGCTGCCCACATAGCTTTTACATTCACAGAATTTATTCTCTAGGCTTGCTCATTGAGGTGTCACACACTCAATTGTCATTCATTTTATTTATAGTGTTTTTTTTTAACTAGATTTGTTATTAGGAAAGCAGTTTTATCATCTGCAGACACAGCTGTGTGTGAGACGACAACTTAGCAAATGCATTCAAGGCATCTCTGCACATTTCGTTGTAGGTTTATGGAATTTGTTCCAATGTCCCTGGCTCCACCTGCGCTAGTAATGGCTCAGATTCATATTCTAGAAAGAGCTTTGCAGCCTGCCCAGGATCAGCCCCAGCCCACTGAAAGGTGTACAATCCCAGGTGAAGCCTGGTGAGTGGCACAGGTAACATTGAGAAAAAAAACAAAGTCTCAACTTCCCTTCAGGGTCTCCCTTTCTAGCATTATTAGGTTGGCATTTGGCCATTTGCTACACAGAGCTTGCAACAGCACCTCGAAGAATTCTAGCTAAGGAGATGTTAAAAATGTCCACATGAAAAAATAATGATGCACACATTTTTGAAGCCAAATATTAGCAGGCAGAGAATCAAGGGAATGGTTTATGGTTGTGTTTTACCTATTAAAAATGATCATGCATTTTGAGAAATATGTCCAGTTTTATCCTTGATGTGCTATTTATGAAACATAAACCTTAAAACAAAATACAAGTTTAGTTTCCATTTAGTTTAGCTTTCTTTCTTTCATAGCTTTTAAAATTAAATATACACTTATCACACATTTACTCTTTGGCAAATATGGGCAAGGCATTAACTGGAAGATCTAAAAGATCCACAAAATGCCAGACAGATTTAATGAGGACAATTCAAATATCTCAGGCCATTTCATTTTGAATTTTATATCCCAATTTTTGTGCTCGGCAACAAACGTTGGTCTTAAAAACCAAGCAAACACACATACACATCTCTACAACTCACAGAGAAAGCGCAAAGCACACAGCACATACTCTATGTTTTGTTTTTCATTGCTAAGATCATCTGCATCCTCACTTTTTTTTAGGGGGGGTTGGTAGAGGTTTTTGTCTTAGGGCACGTGTGCTTGCCAGAGAGAGTGAGAGAGAGAGAGAGAAATAGTGAGGGAAAATGAGCAATCAGTCTCCAGTGGGAATGGCCACACCACAGTCCCTTCTCCTCCATTCTCCTCCTAGGATCTTGGGCATGCATGCACACGCATGTGGTGTGATTGTGAAGTCACCAGGTTGGGGGCTCTAACCACTTTCAGTCATGTGGGAGTCCAGCAGCATAACCACTACACCATCTGCTGGCCCTCCAACACCCTCACATTCTTAAAGGTTAACAAACACCTCAGGATGCATGACCACTATTTATCAAAAGCCTTGAATAATGTCTAGTAAACTCTCTCCTTGAGATAAAATAGGCAAACAAAGTGCATGTTAAATGAAAACATGAGACTACTGTTTATAATAGAAACTGTAACCATGACTAAGAAATCAAAAGACATGATGAATGTGACTATCAATTTGCAGGATAATGAAAAGGCAGAAAGAGTGAGTTTTTGGAAGGTAAGAAGCTTTTATTTTATTTTATTTTGCTATAGGATGAGTACATTCATCAGAGGGAGAAAGAGTAGGTTAGAGAGAGAGAAGGGAAGTGAGAAAGCACCACCAGGGGGTATGGGCACACACAGACACATACCTGGTGTGTATTTCATGCTGTCAGGCCTAAGACTTGAACTACATGGTAGGCCATGTGAAATTCAGCTGTCCTAACCACCATGTTACCTGGCTGACCCAGTATGACGTTCGAATTCCATGGAACTGGGGGACAGCAGGTAACATGTTGGTTAAGGCGCCGGACTCCCACATGGCAGACAGCAGTTCGAGTCCTGAATCTGGTGGCTTGCTTTCTCACTTTCTCTCTCTCTCCCTCTCTCTCTCTCATGAGCACACACGTACCCTATAGCAGATTAATAATAATAATAATAAATAAAAATTAAATAAAAATTCCTTTGAAAAGTTCCATGGAACTACACGATTATGATGATCATTTATTATTACTACCTAGATCCACCTGTCCTGGTTCTAGGCTGCTTCCCCTCACGTGAAGGACAAGGTTTGGGATGCTTAATGAGATGGCTCATTTACTGTAAGAAACAGAAAGAGTTACAAGGTATTTACTGGACACCAGTCGGTACTCTCAGCTACGTGAGAAGGTTGGTACCATTGTTAACGTCATCCTTATCTCATGGTTGTGTGGACTAGGATGTAGAGAAGTTAAATAATTCATTCAGGGCTCCAGAGTTAGGAAGGGGCAGAACTGGGATTCTAACCCAGGCAGTCTGCCTTGAGACTAGGAAGAAGGACCATCAGAGGCTCCTCCCCAGAGGAACAGGTTCGAATGGGGGTGCAGGGCAACAAGTTGCTCTGATCCACCAGACACCTCCCAGAGCCAGGATCCCAGGTGTTGGCTGGGCTGGGGGAGGATCGCAGTGAGAGACCTTGTGGGGGTGCGTGTGTGCTCTCTCTTTCTGTCTCACCCATGAAAGAAGTAAGCCAAAAAAAAAAAAAGAGAGAGAGAAAAAGAAAAAGGACAGAGTCCACTTCCACATGAATGTTTATAAAACCAAGGGCTCCCTTGCACTCTTCATCACCTGGACATCTTCCTCTTTGCAAGCTCCATGGTTCCCTGTCAGAGTAGGGGACCCCAATGCAGTTATTGATGCCAAAATGGAAAGACGCTACAGTGACAAGTGTGACTTCCAAGCAGATACCCAGTCAATGTTTTAAATAACATATTTTAGTCTGAATGCAGCAACTCGGCAACTACTGTGACGCATTCTTTCTAATTACCATTGAACATTTGGTTCTCTGTAGGCACTCTGCTGTCACCAAAACACTGCTATTTCACGCAAGAGAATTTGCTTAGCAAAAATATTTTCTAAAAGAACAAGGACAGCTGTCAGAAATGATCATAACCTTTGTGATGTGAGGAATCCTGAAACAAGCGGCTGTGTATGTACACCTTCATGTGTGAGATGGAAACTGAGGACGCACTTGGTATTTACCGCACACCTCGTAACACATGAGGATAGCCTGCACACGCACCGCGCATGGCTGTACAGAGTCAATGAACCATGCTGGCCCATGTGACGTCCCACGATTTCTACAGTCATAGAAAATGTATGTGCCACAGATACCAACAAATAGGCACTTTTACTGGCTTCTTCTCAGAAAAGGTCAATAGGAATTGAAGAGGTCAAAGCATTAATCCACTCTCACTAGCAATGTGGAGAATGAGCTTCTAAACACGTGCTCTTCCCCATAAAGGATGCACTGTACTCTTCATTTCCTGGGGTCTTGGTGTTGGCCAAGTTTTACCCAGTGCTGTGGCTGAAAAAGTGCAATTATCAGAAAATGCAGAGCCTGTATGTGTGTCTATCTATACATATTTTCTGTGAATTGGTTTTCAGATAGCTGTATTTATATCTAGACTTTCTCCTACAGCTATTTGTTAAAAGTTGTTTAAAAAGTGTGTAAAAAATGGACTAATATAAAATAGTACAATAAAAATACACATATGTTTTTCATACAACTGAGATTACTTGGTTTGAATTAATGATCCTCATGGCTTTGATTGAGCCCATGGCTTAGAGGACATCTTGGCTTGCCATTCGGAAAACAAGGGACTAGATTAAGACTACACCGGTGCCTCGGGTTTCACGGCTCAGAGATGTCAGGGATGAAGGAGAAGTGAGTCTCTGGGCTCCATACCACAGAACAACAAAATTTCACCTCTTTGGACTGAACTATAGGCTGGATTTCTGAGCAAGATTTCATTGGACATTTAAGATCAAAGCAGGCTTGCCAGAGACAGAGAATGAAAGAGAGAGAGAGTGAGAGAGAAAGTGAGAAATTATCCCCCCACCCCCAGGGGTGATGGCACGACCTCTTCTCTTCCGTTTTCTTTCTGGGGTCTTGGGTATGAATGTACATATGCCCAGGATAAGTTTCAAGCCAGCAGGTCCAGGACTCGAACTGCAGTTGGTCATGTGGGAGTCTAGTGACTTAACCACTATGCCATCTACTGACACCTCTGATCTTTTTTGGAAGATACAAGGCAAGTGCTTGCATTAGAGTGAGAGAAAGAGAGAAGCGCCCTCTATGGGATCTCCTTGAGCTATAATTCCCTTTCCAGGACCTTAGATTTTCTCTTTAGAATTCTGACGGGGGGATCAAAGCCCACAGCTGGCAAGATGGCCTCCAGCACCATGGTCCAGTCCACTAGAGACGCACCTCCTTGCTAGGCCCAAAAGCCTCTGATCTGTAGGCCACTGATAGCTGTATGGTTTTCCCATTTAATTACCTAAAGACACACATTCATGTTTAAATTTATTGCAACCTTATAGAGAACGCAACCTTACTCTCTATACATCTGTGCAAAACAGACAAGTATAATATTGCCACATTGTAGCTAATTGTCTTGAAATCATTTATATCAAACTGTAATTTATATATCAAAGCAAGACTTTGACAAAAGCCTTACCTAGCTTAATTTCCATGAACTCTAAGCACTCAACGGAAATGAAATCTCATTAAATAGAAGTCTAACCTTCAGATTTTTACTTTATCTGAATCAATGAGGTTTTACTTAACATCTTATTTTACAAGAGCAAATTATTAGTTTAAGAAACATTTTGAATTTGGACTTACTAACTTTATATATTCTGAATCTGAAAAAGATTAAGGATATGACAAAAATTAACCTAAGAAAAATGAAGATGTGTAGTTGGGATAATTAAGAACTATGAATGTCTGGATTATTTTTGAAATGTAAATGATAATATATATATGTGTGTGTGTGTGTGTATAACATTAAAGAGGTGTTAAATAATGCACTGATGACAAAACCTTTTTTGTAAGAAAATATGGTAGAATTTGAGCTTATGAGTCCACCTTCGATGGCACACTGGGTACACCACATTCTGGGATGTTGGATGCACATGGAGGGTCCCTGGGTCATGTACCAATACCTCCCTTACACACCGGGTATGTACACGCATGCCTACGATCCTGGCTGGCTGAGGATGGGAGTGGATCTTGGCATGATGACCATGATGGGTGTCCCTGTACCTCTCTTCATCTATCTCACTTTCTCCTCAAAAAATAGATGAATAAACAACCAAAAAATGGCAGAATCTGGGTTTAAGGAAAATTATTCGGGACTGTAATTCAATTTCTCTCCTCAGGAATAAAAGATCTTTTCGTGGGCTTTAAGAATATAGTAGTTTTCCTATTACCCTGTCAAGGAAAGCTGAAAACCTTCTGGTGGAATGTTCACTACATGACTGCTAATAGATTACATGACTGCATGAAAATTTTCTGACTCTGAAAATAAACTCAGTGGGTCACTATATAGTGAAACATGACAGATGATGTGGTCTCGTATGGCTAAAGAGAAGGACAAATCCTCACTGAGAGCAAACGTTTTTCGAAACTCAATTTTATCAGTGTCTACTAGGACCTTTATTCTGTTTGCAAAGAAAGAGAGATTTCTGATCTATAAAAACCTATTCTGACACAGTTCAAATATCAAATATTTATGAGTGGTATTTGGAAGGAGAAATGTTGAAATAAATATAAATAATTTCCAAAGAAGTGCTGCCACCTTTTGGTTACTCTTCTTACAAGCGCACACACTTAGTCCTGGCAGTTCTCAATGAACATGAGGCATACTTGTGAAAGGGCCATGAAGACACCCAGAAAAGAAACAATTCCATCGTGTCAGCATTTCTGATTTAGATGGTTCCCAGTATTTTTGATAGGTTTCAGAAAAGACTCATTGATAATAAGTAATTTCTCCAATGTTAATATATTAGGAGAAAATATCCATTTCAGAAATGGACACCAAAAAAATGGAGAAAAAGTTTCATGCTTTATTGAGGTCAGATGTATTAATGCTATGCCTTTAATACCAACAGATGCAATAAAAATAATTTTTATTGTAATGAAAAAAAGCAAGACCTAAAAAAGACCACTTACACTCTCTGTCCTCAGTATTCCATTCAGAGTCAATGTTCCATCTCAGTATTGATTATTCCTCTTATTTAATATTTTTACTAGTCCCACTCTTTGAATAGAGGAGCAGTTACATTTCTTTTCTGTGTGTTACTTACAAGTTCTTCACATTTCTTAGATGTCCCTAAGGAAACCTCCATCATAAATACTAAGTTGCTGACTGATAGATAACTATAATAAAAGTGGTTCGTGATTTTATAACAACTTCATTTCGCTGACCCTGACTTGAAACTGGAATTTTGTTTTGAGCTCAATGAGCATCTTTATTATTTATCGAAATATTTTAATTAATTAAGATATTAATCAATATTAATACTAAAGCCCAATTATTTCACCGTAGAACCTCATCTTAAAGCATATTCAGCAGCATTGCTATTTACAGTATCCCTTCTGTCCCCTTTAGTATAATTATTTATTCAAAACTGTGACTTAAGTTACCCACAAACTGAGCAAGAAAAATGAATGATATAATGGGTCATTGGAAAAGTTATGATGTCTTGTATTTTTCTATGTTTTTCTATGCAAAAATGCATCATGACTTTTCGACCACCGAAGAGTTGCGTAGCATTAGTTGTGAGATAAATTTGGTTATCTTTTAGGAAAAACTGTATTCCTTCCCCCGACTGCCAGGGCATAGGCTCACAGGCTACTGGCCTCAGATGCAGTCAGGTGACTTGATTCAGCCAATGGGATGTTGGAGCATGTGAAGTATCGGATGTCCGCGCAATCCACCCTGAGAAGCTCATGCCCTGGCCCCAGAGTGACTGCACACCACGATGATCTGAACCCCAATGGCAATGTGGAGTATGGCCCAGGGAAAGGACTAACTGAATCAGAGGTGCCTAGCCAAGACCTCAAATCCCAGTTCATGGCCAATGTGCAAGATTATAAGTGTGAAAATGGATGCCACTATGTTTCCAGTTTTTTCATGCAATGTTAGTGCAGCAATAGCTGAATGATAGAAAATCTTCATCGTAAAAATCACCCTCATTCTCTCCCCAACCCCATTCACACAAGTATCAATATTCCCATAGAAGAACACACGTATCAGCTCTGCCCTGGCTCATCACCAGGTTTGACGACTAAACAGAAAGACGCTGACTAGGAGCCTCTGCAGCAGGTGGAACAAGGTGTTGAACTGTGACGTCAGAAGATGGCAACTGAGATCTCGGTTTTGAAACTGAATTGAACCTTGGCTGCTACAATCACCTACACGGTGCTATGCTTCCACATAAATCTACTGTTCAAAATATTTCAGATGTTTTCCAAAACTGTTTTAGTTAGGAAAAAATAAAAAAGGGAGGATACCAGCAAAATAAAACAACAGAGAAGAGCTTCACTGATCAGCAACTGCAAGCATGGTCTCAGTTTCTGGCTCATGGAAGCGTCCATCTTTTCTAGCACATTTCTTTCCTTGAAGTCAATAAGGTTCCTGCACTTTAAGTTTGACATCGCTCATTATGTAGAGCCGGGGATGGTTATGTTGTACTAGTGCTTCCTACCTCTTAAGTTGTGTTGTTTTTCTTTCAGCAGATCTCTTAACAGTGAGGCTTTACTACATACACTCTTGAGTGACACTGAAGGGCATCTAAGAGAGAGAAAATCGCATTGATATATTTGGCCATTGTGTTAATGACTGAACCAACTAATATCTAGATGTGATCTTTTTTCTTTTTAATGCATTTGATGGCTCTTGAACTCCCTCATCTTCTAAGAATTTAAATTTATTAAAATGCAGACTTCATGAGATCTGGAGTCCTTTCCACTGTATAGGAAGTTCTTAAAATAGCAAAATTTAATTTCTTATTCTGAGCTACAAGGGGTTTATAGAATTTTAGACCTGGAAAAGGCTTCAGGAATCCTGTAATCTATTGCATCTTGAATTTTGTGGGTCACGAATGCCTTTAAGGATCTAGTGGAACCTATGAAATACCTGCCCCCAATTTTTTTTTAAACAAAATTTAGTACTCCCAGGGAGTTCAGACCAACAGAAACCTACCAGTGGATATCTTATGAGTTCCTGATCTCTCCAGTGGGAAGAGCTCTGATTCTGTCCGCACTCTAGGTGAGAATCATTTTTCCTGTCTTGTCCATCTCATCCTCCCTTACCCTGTGGGCTCAGTGGCAGCTAAAGCTTGGTAAGAGGCCAGAGTACCCCAGGACTGCTGCTTATCCAGTTGCTTTTTGTTTATTTCCAACACTCATAAATATATAGAGAAGCTTACTTACAAGTATACTTGAGCTTCTGTGTTCCTAGCACCTGGCTTCAATAATTAACAGGTTGGCCATCGCCTTTCATCCCTCTTCCTCCCCAACTGTTTGGCTGAAGTATTTTAAAACAAACCTGAGGCATCCTGACGCTTCATCTGTGAACACTGCATTGTGCCACCCTGAAGGACAAAGATATGCCACTATGGCAATGAGCAGCATTCCCAGGAACCCCTTATGCCATCTAATCCCAAATTTATATTAAAATGTCTCTGTATCTCAATGATGTTTTTTTATAGTTGGTTTATTCAAGTCAAGAACAAAAAGAACCTCTGCATATTTAACTACCTCTTATATCCCTTAAGGCTCTTTCATTTAATAATATGGCCTTTAATTCCCCTTTTCTGTTTTTCTAAAAGGAAGTTTTGTTTTGTTTTGTTTTGTTTTGTTTTGTTTGTTTGTTTTTAAGACTCTCCCACATTCTGATTTGGACCAGTAATTTCCTGTGCTTCCATTTAAATTTGTTCCCTCATATCAGGTTCTGTTCTAAAATCTAGCAAGCAGAGATTATTTTACTTTTTGCTCTATTTTATTTAATCTATAAATGGAGCAAGAATCTAGGAGAATCCTCTTACTCCATAGAGAGCAGGGTCAATGGAAGACATATTTAAAATAAAAGGCTTTCAAATAGGGAAAAAAAGAAGTGACAGTATCTCTGTTTGCAGATGGCATGACTATACACATAGAAAATCCAAAGTATCCACAGATAAAACTTCTGGAAGTGATAAATACATACAGTAAGGTGCAAGGATACAAAATCAACACACAAAAGTCTATATAGCATTTCTATACACCGACAATGAGCAGGCTGCGGTAAAATTGAAGAAAGCAATCCCATCTACAATAGCCACAAAAAGGGTAAGACACCTAGGAATAAACCTAACCAAAGAAGTCAAAGACCTCTAGAAGGAAAACTGAAAAACTTAAATAAGAAATTGAAAATGGTACAAAAAAGTGGAAGGACAACCCATGTTCCTGGATTAGAAGAATTAAAATAATTAAAATGTCAATTCTACCCAAATTTATTTATAAATTTAAAGCAACCCAAATAAAATTATCAGACATATTCTTACTTTTCAATCCAAATTTCCCTCATCTCTTCTATGATATAACAAGTTTTTTTTAGCTGATCTACTTCTCTGCTAAGGAATAGGCCTTTCCTGACATTTACCTTTATTGGTTGCAGGTAAAATGAATATTCCATGGAATTATCACACATTACCAGTTTATTACTACAATGGCTACGTGGTCTAAAATACACACTGTACACCTGTCTGTGGAGTAAGCAATGCTAAATGAATCTCTGAGTGCATTACGATCCTATCTGAAGAACATAAATAGAATTGATTTTTTTTTCTTTTTGGTACACTTGGGTAGAATCAAAATGTACTCTTCAGAAAACTAAGAATTATTGTTATTACACAGACAAAACCTAATGAACCCTGATGTAAGGGTTACATTTTCAGGACATCAGCACACCAGCCATCAGCACCTCTTAATTTGCAATTAGTCAAGAACTGCCTTGCGATCTCTCTTAAATTGAATTCATTTGTTTAAGTTTTTGTACTTATCAAGCACATTTTGCATGCATGCTTTGAAAAACCATACGTATGTATGACAATTAAATATTGATATGAAATTAGAAAAGAAATAAACAGAGACCACTCTAGTGGTGTCACACTGGGAGGCAATGCCATAACTGATCATTCACATCTTTCATTAGACAACGTTAACAGCAATATGACTACAAGCTGAGCTAATGGTAGAGGAAACGATGAAAACGCATAGTTCTTTCCCTCAACACACTTTCCTCTTTTTGCCATTCCTGGGAGCAGACAGGAAACCCCAGCATTTCATGCATTCCAAGAAAAACTGAGGAACCTCCGAGATGGACTCTTTCTAGAGAAGACCTCCAATGTCCCAACATGAATGAAAATGGCACTGTAGGACTGTGAGTTCTCAGAAAGAATTCCCATCCTTTGTCAGTGTCGGTCCAGTCTTCCACCCAACCAACAACCCCTCAAATAGGACAAAAGAGGAAGCCCTGCCTCTGAATATCTAGAGGTCTTTATAACGCATATTAGAAGTCATGGTTATAGGTTCAGTTTCATTCAAAAATATTTATTGAGAAGACTGAATGGCTGAGTGCTCCCAAGTTCATATGTTGAAACCCTATTCTCAATACAATGGCATTTGGAGGTGGGGCCATGGGATGTGATTAGGTCAGATGGTAGAGCCTCAAAAATGGGATTAGTACCCTTATGAGAAGAGGCTGGAAGGTATAAAAGCAGGGAGAGCAACTGCAGAGACTAGAAGCAGCATGGCAAGCTGGTGGACAATGGGGGAAGGGAAGGAATCAAGGGGAAAAAAGCAAAACATTTAATGGGCATGAAAATTGAAAATTATCTAATGATGATAACGTGTATGGTAATATCTTTGACTGAACCAATATGCAGTATATTCATGCCCAGAAATTCCATTTTGTGCGCTGTAAAATATTAAATGCGAATTATTAAAATATTAAATGCGAAAACTCCTTTCAAAAAGAGGGCAGAGAGCTAGCTTGCTCTCCTTCTGCCCTACGAGACAGAAAAGATGGCCCTCTATAACCAAGGAGAGGTTAGCAAGAATCAGCCCCAGTAGGACTCCGATTGCATACTTCCAACCTCCAGAACTGTAAGAAACAAATGTCTTCCGTTAAGCCACCCAGTTCATGATATTTTGTTACAGACACCTGAGTAGACTAAGGGACTACGGCACTGAGTATGCTCTTACTACATGTTCAGCATTTTTCTAGGCACTGGCAGTACAGTGATGAACACACACACACACCTTTTTCTGAGGAAACTAAACTCGAGGAGTCTAGTGGGGGAACTGACTGTCTCATGAGCCATAATGCATGACTCGCTCTAGCTGAAGGTTGCTTTGAGTTGGGAGATGGGAGTGAGGTTAAGGGACTGAAGCCCATCTGGGCTGGTTGTGGGGTCTCATCAATGGCTAGCTGCTTCTCTACTTGCCAAATGGTTGAGACCATTCCCATTTCCGTATGTCAATTGCTTGTGATACATAAATAAATATATGTGCACGTAATGAGACTTGAACAGATAAAAAAAGAACAGCCACCTCTTTGTCCACACTGGCCACAGCAGCAAAAAAGCAGTCCTTACCCCCTCCTCGCCCACCCCTGCCGCCTCACCATCTACCCACCTTGAGTCTCTTAGAGTAATTTCTCTGTGCTTCTTATTCCTGTTTCCATCAGTCACACAAAAAGCCCAGGGACTCTGGGATCCCATCGGCCCCTGGACCATCAGCCTCAAAGGGCTCTTATCCCCTCACCTAAGTCCATCTTCCACTCCTGCTGACTCCTTTACCCTTTCCACTGTATTCTCTTCCACTGTACTTCATGAGTAGATAGATAAGGAAGCTCTCAATCCAAAGGGAGTTAAAAAAATCATGAAAGAGAGGACCTAGAAATGCAGGTAAAAATGTTATGGCCAGAAATTGAGGCCAAATGTATTTCACATTATGGGAATACAATGAACAATAAGCAGAGAACTGGAAATGTGACTGCATGTATATATGATTTGTATTTGGACATCAAACGAGTTCTAATGAAAGTTTTCAGAATGTTTACAGCTAGAGTATGAAAATGTAATTGACATGTAGGTTATTATATCCACATTAGAAACAGTTTTCCCAATCAATGAATGTATCTTTCTTAGGGATTCAACAGGCATAAGAAGGTACCTCACCATAGTGTTTGTATAGTAGAACAACCCCTGTTTATTTGTGGAGGGTATGTTCCCAGACCCCCTGTGGATGCCTGAAGCTGCGGATAGCACTAAGCCCTATATATTCTATACTTCTTCCTATACATATACATCTATGATAAAGTTTAATCCATAAACTAGGCACAGTGAAAAATTAGCGATAACTTATAATGAGATGGAACAATCATAAGAATATACTATGAAGAGGATTACGTGAATGCTCTCTCTCTCTCTCTCTCTCTCTCAGGGTACTTTACTGTACTACACTACCCTTTCCTTGTGATGATGCGATATGTAAATTACTGATAAAATGCCTGTGGGATGAGACGAAGTGAATGACATTGGTCCTGAGATGTAGCATGTAAAACTTATGTTTATTGTTTGAATTTTCCACTTAATATTTTTGGACTGTGGTTGACCATGGGTAATTGAAAAAGAAAGTGAAATTGCAGGAGAGGAGGGATTACCATATTCAAAAGCAGAAGTTCTGTGCAGGTTTACTGACCGTGAACAAAGGCAGCTTTCGGCATGATGGTACAGACACAAAGGCATCGCCCTGACTGTAGACAAGCCAGAGAACACTGAAGAGCACAGTGCACTCTGCAACCAGATGGCACATTCTCTTTCCATAAACATGCCCATCCACACTTGTGCACTCCATGAGGCCCTGTACATACTTTGTGATGATTACTTAACGGAACATACGAGGATGTTATAATGAACATGAGGTAGAGAAAAACTGAAACTAAGTTTTTGTTCTGTTTTGTTTTTAGGTTTTTGTCATAGGGTGCATAAGTTTGCTGAAGAGAGACAGTGAGAGAAAAAGTGAGAAATCACCCCGAGGGGAGATGGTCACACCACCATCCCTTCTCCTCCATTCTCCTCCTGGGATTTTGGGGGTGTACGCAAATGAACCTGGCATAATTTTCAAGTCACTAGGTCCAGGACTTGAACCATGGTGGGCCATATGGGAGTCCAGCTCCTTAATCATTATGCGATTACCTGCTGGTCCCAATGTAAGTATGTTCTTATACTGCCTTTTTCTAGCTGTGATCTTGGGAGAGGAAACCATTCATTAAGTAGGCCAACATGCAAATCACAGAGGGAAAACTGCCTGAGCTACACAAAATCAGTATTTCCATTTAAATGACTTTATCATTATCTCAACCTAAAAGATAATTATCAAAGCACAAAGGAGATGAATGAGAGCACAAAAGAACCATTACATTTATAATTGACATTCGATGGAGGCTAAACTGCAGTTTTGGACATTATATATTTGTGACTTTTTCACGTAAACAGTATAACTAGGAGAGCAGACGGAGCCTGGATTCTCCCCTCCCACCCCACCCTCTGGGGCTAAACCCACTGCTGGGATGAAACCATGGGCAGGTCCTCTGCTGCTGCTCATGGTGATGACAGCAACAACTCTGACGTCACATCAAAGTCCTCTGGTCACGATGAACTCTCATTATAGTATGTCATCAAAATTGTTCTTTATTATTAGTTACTGATAATTTTTATTGTGCCTAATTTATGAATTAAACTTTGTCATAGGTATGTATGCATAGGGAAGAACAGACAAGATCATTTCAGTAACTAAATAGTCTTCTATGAGTCGAAGTTCTTTTTTTTAATTCTATATTTCTTTCTCTTTTTATTTTAATTTTTAATTTATTTATTATCATATTCTTGTTTAAAGAGTTGAAGTTCTGAAATTCATAAAATTGCATCATGTCCTGCCCCAGTTAGGAACTGCTTCAGGAAGCCTCCTGAAGTCTACTCGATTTCCCTGCCTGGTAATTCTCCTTCACATCTGAGCTGGGTGCCTAATGGCTCCCACTTGGCAAGAGCCCAGGTAGTGGAGAGGTGGGGGAGTGAGGGTGGGCAGGTGTTCCATGGCTGAGCAGTGCCTCAGTGCTCTCTGTTGGAAGGCTTTGAAAGCCAACTCTTCCCCTATGGGATGCACTCAGGAGTGCCCGTGAGACTCCTCTACAGTGAGCATCTCACATCCACTGCCCAGACATGGGACCTGGGCCATGCCTCTGCTCTCCTTCCGGAGGACCCATGCCCCAGTGACGCGTTAGCGTCTGGTGCGGTCCTGCAGCCTGCTTGCTCAGGTTTCTTGCCCTTGGTAAGCTCGGGTGAGCTTGTTTCACAATGACACAACATGGCTCTCACCTGCAGGAATCACAACTGCTCTTGTCTTCCCCTGAAACCTAAAGGTCCATTTTCTTTCCCATGACCCTCTGCTGCCATGGCCCACTTCAGCTAGTTTCCTGCCTGGGGGCTGCTGGAGGCTCGAGGCACAGTCTAAACTGGTGAGATATTTCTGTGAAAGGAGAGTTGATAAGCCTGTGGAAACTAGGTCAAATGTGTTGGAAAGGCATATCAAGAATTGTTGAACTACGTATAAGAAAGAAAATGGCAAAAGATGCAAAGAATCATTAAAAAAAAAAAAGTCAAGAAGCTCTCTGTATTCAAACTGCCTCACAAATAACCTTAAGTTCCCTTCCTCTTCAATAAAATCAAAGCTGAAGTTGCAAAGCCCGTACTAAGGGTATGGGCTGTGCAGGATGGGCAGGGAGGAAACGCAGCCAGTAGGCCCACACGCAGAGAATGGCTTGAGATCCTCAGGAAGAGCTTGGTGAATAAATCAACACTTACATGTTGATTTACTGACATAATTATGTCAAAATAAAATGCTTAATGTATGCTTGTATCACATTTATAATATTCTATTTTTTAAATAATTATTTAGCTTAATTTTATGTATTATTATTTGTTAATTCATCAGAGAGAGAGGAAGAGAGAGAGAAAGCCACCAGGTCTGGAACTTGAACCATAATTGGTCATGTTCAGCAACTCAACCACCACACCACCTGCTGGCCTCTGTAATTTTCTCTTTAAACCAACTTAAAGAAAATTTCCAAAGGTTGTGTGTACGCACCAGAGAGATAAGGAAAATAAGAAAGCACTCCCAATGGAGGCTGGTCACACTAGAATCCCTTTTCCTCCATTTCTATTGCCTTTAGGGACTTTGGATATGTACCTGGTGTGCTTTTCAGACAGCTGGGTCTGGGGCTGGACCCCTGGAGGTGGTCATGTGGGATCTAGCTGCCTTAACCACCACACCACTGGTGACCCAGAGCCAATTTTTTCAATTGGTTCACCGTCCACCAAAACTCAAGAATCTTGAGGCAGAAAACGAAAAACAAACCCTTCTCAATTTGGCTTCTTCTGTGAACCAATCTCCCATGTGTCTCAGCATTTTACTCATGCCTCCCAATTCTAACTATATTCACCTATTTATGTACTCATGTTTGTACTTGATAAGCCCTCAGGAAGTCACTCAAATCCCACTGCAGTGGCACACGCTATAGGGTGCCTCTGCACAATGCTGGGGATGGACGAGGACCCGAGTTCAGTTCCCACTGGCCTGAACATGCAGGGCATGGAGGTGCATGCCTGGGGCCCAGCTAAATAGCAGGCCTGGCAGGATGATTACAGAATGCAGGACCCTGTCACAAACACTCAGCCTGATGTCTCTCCCTCTCTTTCTCTCATGTATAAAAAAGAAATAAAGAAAAAAAATCAATTGCAAAATAAAGACATTGATTATTTTCTAAGTCATTATAGGCCAACTGGCATGAAAATAATTACCCCAAATAATAAAACTCTATGGCTCCTCACGATCTTTTTTCCTCTGCCCATACTTTGGAGTGTGGACACAAACACCCATACTTTTTCAGATTTGGCTACTGGGCTACTTGGATTAGAGTTTTCTCCTATTTTCCTGAATATTTATTTTTGCCCTTCTCTATTGTGTTCATTCATTGGCCCACACCAAGGTCCTCTGCTTGACCGCTTCTCTATTTCTTGCACACCCTCCCTTGATCAAGTGTCTTAGTTTAAGTCATACTTCCAGGGAACAGCAGATGGTGGCCGTGTGGCCAGTTCAGAGCACGGCACCTGGCCACTGACTGGGTGCCTGTGCATGTATGCCCAAAATCCCAGAGAGGAGAATGGAGGGGAAGGAACTGTGGCATGGCTGTCCCCCCCACCCCCGAGGGTAATTTCTCACTTTCTGTCTCTGTCTGTATCTCCAGTGAGCATATGTGCCCTATAGCAAAACATCTCTCCTTAAAAGAGAGAGAGAGAGATGGAATCTGATTTCATGAGCATTAGCATTGAGGAAGATGCTGGCACATAATTAAATCACTTCCTCTGTATCTGTGCTAAGGTCTTTGGTTTTATACAATGGTTGTTATTATTTAGAATTCCTTCAAGTACATCAAATAATAGTACCAGCAGTTGGCGTCATGGCTATGTCGCTGGACACCCATGTGGTCGACCACAGTTCAAGTCCTGGATCCAGTGGCTTAAACTCATACCAGGTGCGTGCGTGTGCATGCCCAAGATCCCAGGAGGAGAATGGAGAAGGGATTGTGGCATGGCCATACCCCCGGGGGGTGATTTCTCACTTTCTGTCTTTCTGTCTGTCTCTGTCTTTCTGGCAAGTGCACATGCCCTATAGCAAAAACCTCTCAAAAGAAAAAAAAAGTGGAAAAAAAAATAAGAGTCTACTGTCACTAAGGAGTTAGTCTATAGAAATAACATGGCTACTAGAAACAACCAGTTTCTCTTCTGTCCAATAAAATCTTGTTTATAAAATCTTGTCCTTCTTTATGGGAAAAACCAGGAGTCCATTTGGAGTAGAGGTTCTCCCTTCTACACATATGAACACCAAGACTGAGGCTGAGACAGCATGGCTTGCTGTGCATTTCTGCTGATGGTCTGCCAAGCTAACCACATCACGATCCTGAGATTTCTGGCTGAAACAACAGATGCAGAGCTAGTGAGAAGTGCTTCCCTTCTGGTTCTGATATGATAATGCCAAGGAGAAAATGAGTTTTCTTTAATGTAGCCCCAAACACCATACATCAACCCATTACCCAGTGAAATAATCTCTTTTATATTACACTCTGGAAAACTAATGGAAAAGTTTTAATATTCATGTGGAAATAAAAAAAAATTGCTGAGAGTTAGAAAAAATATAACATGAGAAGTTTCTGGATGTTTCAGGATGCAGCACAAATTTCAGGGGTCATTAAAAACTACAGAACAGGTACTATTAGAGCTTGAACGGAAGTGAATACTGGAAATGTAGATAAATTGCAGTAACCATAATATGGCATTAATATGCTCTACTGTTGACATAAGTAACTTTTCGATACTGTGGACTTGGAGACAAAAACCAACCAGCTTCTTTAAGAGGCCAAAAAGTACCATGAAGATCAAATAACCAAGTGTTAATAAAAAGAAACGCATTTTCAAAAGTGAAGTGAAGCATTCTGTTGGTTTCCCTGAGGCATTGCATTGGTGAACAGATTTGAGTTTTACTGGCTAAAGGGAACAATTTTCTGTAAATACAGGCATTTAGACTTATAAAAGGTGCTTATAAAACAGACAGAAGATGCCAGAAATTACTCACATTGTGGAACTATTAAAAAAAAAAAAAACTATTTAAAACCCATCCCGTAGGACATGTTGTAACATCTATCTAGTTCAAAACATTAAATTTCCCCTGTTTTTCCCATTGAACAGACTTTTAGGAGGAAACAGAGAAAAGGAATAAATAATGGGGAAAAGTAAAAAAAGCATGAGGGTTAATGAATGAATCACAGAAGAGGGTCCTGGAAGCAGGAGAAATGTGTAACTACAGGGTGGAGAAGGCGAGCACTCGTGTACTGACGCCGCGAAGAGTTTCAAAGTAAAATGAATGACAAAGAAAGAAGAAAAGCAATAAGAAACAACAGGCTAGGAAATGAGCCTTCTGTTTATTTTGTTTTAAATGTCTAACTCATAGTCTCTGAGGTAGGGAAAATCCGGAAAGTGGGTCGGGCACTTTTATCTTTCCTTATGCTGAAATAAATTACAATTTTAGCAGAGACACAACTGGTCCAAACAGGCCTTGCTGGGGAACCTGCTCTACTTTCTCATCTTTCCAGAAGTTTCTCTCTCCTCAAGGCAGAAATGCTTATTGTCACTTTTAGAAACAAAACCAATGCTTCATAAGGTAGAAAAGAAACAACAAACAAACAAACAAAAAATCCCCTATCTAACTCTAAGACCTAACTCTTTGTAATTAAAGCGTGGTCTCAATCAAAGTGATATGCATCACCTAAGATTAGGCTTGTTAAAAAGGCAGAACCTGGGGCCAATAGGTAGTGAGGTTGTCAAGGCGCTGGACTCCCACACAGCTGATCGTGGTTTGAGTCCTAGACCTGGCATCTTGAAACTCATGCCAATTGTGTATGCATGTGTGCCTAAAATCCCAAGAAAAGAATGGAAGAGAAAGGAATGCAGTGTAGCCAGCCCACCTGGGCAGTGATTTCTCACTTTTTCTCTTTCTGTCTCTCTGTATCTATGGTGAGCTCACACAGCTTATAGCAAAAATGTCTCAAACAAACAAACAAAAAACTCAGAATGTGGTGACTCAGAGATAAAATGGGATGTTGTCTGGGGTGATCTCACATGGGAAGGTTCCCAGTTCAAGTCTGGAGACCTTCCTGACTGCTGAGTACACAGACCTGGGACCTGGCTCTGGTTGAAGGCTGGGCGAGGGTCGAGGCATTTAGAAATTGGTGGGGTGCTGTCTCTGTCTCCCTGTTTCTCTTGCTCATGGAAGATGTAAATAAGTAAATTTTAAAATAATGCAGAATCTTGGGCCCCATCCCTAAAACTAGAATGAATCTGCATTTAACAAGCTCTGGGGTTTCTGTGACTATTTTTTTTATTATTTTTATTTTTTATTTCAGGAGTCCTAGTCTAAAACTCAGAAGGGAGAAATGGAATTTGTCTAGGTAGAATTTCTGTTAACTTTTACCTTGTGGTTATGTTTGTATAATTGAATAACCCTAATTTGTACTTTTCTTGTATTAATTATTACTAGATCTCTGTAATTATACATACTATAATTACAACATAGCTAAAAGTAATGAAAAGG
The DNA here is from genome assembly GCF_000334495.1 of Tupaia belangeri chinensis. Classification (NCBI taxonomy): domain Eukaryota; kingdom Metazoa; phylum Chordata; class Mammalia; order Scandentia; family Tupaiidae; genus Tupaia; species Tupaia belangeri. The sequence goes on along the minus strand of NW_006159558.1, from coordinate 1,401,417 downwards.
TAAATGCATTCACACTTAACATGTATTTGAATAGAAATTCTGTCTCTAGCCTTTCATCCTAGCTTGGAAGAGGAACACGTAACAGAGTTTCAGCATGAGGAAACAGGACACTCGGATAACGTGGTATCCACCCAAGAATGTGAACGCTATGGTAATGAGGCCTTGCACAGAGAGGGCCTGTGGCATTTCACATGGTGAGCTGAGAGCTGGTTGGAGTTATTCCTTGAAAGAATCATTGCTCTCAGCATTTCTGTCATGTTTTCTTAGAAAATGTTAAAGGTCCTTTCATCTTTTTACAAAAAATCTAGCATTTAGTGAGTCACAGATATATCATTGCACTTGTTTTCCATCTGCAATAGGCAAAAATATCAAAATCGAAGTTTTAACTAAGGAAGTGTCAGGAAATCAGGAAACTGATCCAAAGCTATGGCTCTGGAGAAGGTCAGAGGTGGCAGGAAACCCACCCTAATGCCCCATGGTAGCAAGGAGGAAGCCGAGTCTGGGAAAGGAGAATGACATTCCCAAGGTTAGTGAACTGGGAGCCAAGAAAATAGCATGGTACCCTTCACCCACCTCATCCCGTGATTCAAGAACTTCCCATTCCGTTTGCTCCAAATCTTGGTGGTGATAATCTCGTTTGCAGACATTTAATTAATGAACCCTCTACGTAGTGAAAAAACATGCATCTTGTCCCAAATAATCATTTTATCTTCATGTTTCTCCTGTCCACTAAGTTGTCCTTTATAGGCTAAGCACTGAAGATGAGAATGGAATACTGAATAGAAAAGATGCCTCGAGAAATTCTCTAACCATTCTGTACTCTGGTTTTCCATAGGCCTCTGCTCGTGGCCACCATTCTCACCGTATATTCTCATACAGGTCTTCTAAGGGTTTCACATACCACTGATGCACTGGGGACAGTCAGCTCTCAGTTTAAGATCTCACCTCTCTTTTGAGCTCCACATTCTCATTTCTAAGTCTTGAACATTACTAGAGAATGTATTTATACATTGACTTTCCAGAACACTTGCTAGAAAGAAACTATCAAAGAGAGAGAGAGAGCCCCTCAATAGGGCATGACCACACCATAATCTCTTCTCTATTTTGTCATCCTGTTGGGGTCCTAGCCATGCATGCACACACGCCCAGATTGTTCCTCAAGCCACTGGGGCAGGATTCAAGTCACACTCAGCTCATGTAGGATCCAGATCCCTCAACCACCAGCCTACAGGGACAGAGGACCAGCCTACCAACTACCAAAGGGTTGCTTTTTCTTGTCTTTATTTTTTTTTTTTTACATTAGTTTGAAATCATTAGAACAAATCTACTATGCATCCTCATGAGCAAGATTTTCTGGCTGAATATCATTTTCATGTAATGGGACAACAGCACCTTGTTCCAGTCAAACATAAACGCAAAACTATCGTGGATTTATCTTATCGCTCACTTATCCACACCACTACAGTCACACCACAATCCCTTCTCCTCTAGTCTCCTTTCAGGATCTTGGGCATGCACATACACGTGTCCTGCATGAGTTTTGAGTTGCTGGGTCCAGGACTCGAAAAGCAGGTGACTACATGGGAGTCCAGCAATGTAACCATTATACCATCTGCTGGTCCCCTAGCTGACATATTGGAATAGTAGTGATTTTTCAGTACACAAATGTATTATATTATCGTTCATTCAGACAGCCTCATGGGCACATGACCGGTAGAGTCTCATACATCCCACACCTAGAAGAATGCAGTGCTTGATTTAATGCTCTGCAATGACCATCTTAAAATCCTAAATAATTTTTAACAAGGGCCCTGCATATTCATTTTGAATTGGGCTTTGTAGATTATTTAGGTTCTGGTTTCAACCTAAAACCCCTTAAATTACACCCTTAGTCTTGCTTCTCTATCATCTGTACTGGTTGTTACAATTTGTTGTTACAATTAATTATATCTAAAAATTAGAAGCAAAAATTCTACTATTTATCCATCGTGCAAACAGTAAAGGTAAAGTACGCGTCTTCAGGCCTTGGCCACAGTGAATCTGCCAGCGTCAATCCCCACGCATCTTTATTTCCAACCGCCGATGGCAGCAGGCCCTGGTCATCATGCATTTGTGCCAATATCGCATGGACTTGAAGTCACCTCCTCCTTTCGATACTTGATGCACGCTATTCATTCTTCAGGCTTCAACTTTACAAATGTGGGTATAACTCTTCTTCGCCTTTCATCACCCTCTCTGGGTGGCCCAGCACTCCTGGTCGATGGTATTGGCATGGGAAGTGATTACCAGCTAAATTTACTAGGACCCAAGGGGAGTGAGGAACGACTCAGGGCAGGATTTCCTCTGGTAGCATCTCTGATGAGAACAGGTGTGACAACATGGGTGTGTAACTGCACTGTCCATTAATCACGCTGGCTTTGAGCCAAGTCAGCAGAAGAAACGACAGCTGCTCCCAGACCAGTTTCTCAAGCACACACACAGGTTCAAGTTAGATATTCACACAAATCCCAAACCTTCCTTTTGATCTCATTCCTTCTCTGCAATAGGTCACGTTTTCACTCTCCTTCTTACAGCTTCCTGAAGGTGGCGCTAGTGCTCCGACGTCTAATCTTGCCCAACTTTACTTGCATTGCTGATTTTTAAAATAAATAAATAAATTTCTGATTGACACTAACTAATTGACATATTTATTTATTTATGTTTGAGAGATTTTTCACTACAGGGCACATGTGCTCACCAGAGAGACTGAGAGAGAGAGGGAGATAGACACATAAAGCGAGAAATCACCCTCCCCCGAGGGTGGGGGGTGGGGGATGGCCACACTGTAATCCCTTCTCCTCTGTTCTCCTCTCAGGATCTTGGGCATGTACACACACATGACACATGTGCTTTATGTGTTTTTTTTTTTAAGAGGTTTTTGCTATAGGGCGTGTGTGCTCACCAGACAGACCAGAGACAGAGAAACAGAAACGAGAAATCACTCCCCAGGGGGGATGGCCACACTGCAATCCCTTCTCTTCCATTCTCCTCTTGGGATCTTAGGCACGCACGCACACGCTCCTGGCGTGAGTTTTAAGCCACCGGGTTTGGGACGCAAACTGTGGTCGACTACGTGGGAGTCCAGCGACATAGCCATTACCCTAACTGCTGGTCCCCCCTGCATGGGTTTTGAGTTGCTGGGTCCAGGACTGAAACAGCGGTTGACTACTTGGGAGTCCAGCAACGTAACCATTATACCACCTGCTAGTCCTCTAACTGACATATTTAAATGGCACAATGTGATTTTTCAGTACATAAATATAATGTGTAATGATCAAATTTACTTACATTCTCATATTCTTACACTCACTCAGTTTTTCTGCATTTCTTCATTTCACTTTAAGCATTATGTTTTCTATTAAATTAAAAGTTGTCTTTATTAGAAAAAAAACAGAAGATGGCTAAAACCATGTAAGTGTAGATTTCCAAATATGTGTTAATAATTTAATTTATCATTTCAATTTGATTTTCTAGGAATTCAATTCTATAGTAATCTCTAAAAAATCTCTTCAAATAAATAATAATGTGCAGATATGTCAAACTATAAATCATTAATTTAACAGACATGTATTAGGTCATTTAGAGTGAGAGAGAAAGAGAGAGAAGGAAAGTGAGAAAACAAGCCACCAGGTCCGGGACTCGAATCACAGTCAGCCATATGGTAGTCCAGTGCCCTTAACCACCACACCACCGCCAGCCCAGGTCATTTTATATTAGGACTGGTCCACAGACATAGCTCAATAATCTAATGAACAAGAGAGACATATTAACAGTTACAGGATAAGAACCGAATATACTAAATACAAACATGCCTTTGACTCAGTAATCCACTTCTACATATTTATAATTAAGAAGTAATTTAATGGGCCAGACGTTGATCCAGTGGTAAACTATGACCCTCTACCTGGCAATCTCACATGGGAAGGTTTCTGGTTCAAGTCCAGAGACCTCCCTGAGTATGCTGGACCCATGTCTATGAATCTGGGCTGGCTGAAGGCGTGGGGGTGGATTGCGGCATCAAGACCCTATTGTGGGTCCTTGTTTTCTCTCTCTCTGTCTCTTCATTCACGAAAGAAATAAGTAAATTTTTCCCTTAAAAAATTATGATTTAATAAATGCACTAACATTTTGCTACAATAACTGAAAGAGAGAGAAATAAAGAAGTGAGATAAGACCTACTATCTAGCTATACATGCACGATAATCCAGTCTTTAAAAAAAGGTAAAAACTTATGTCTTGTTTTTTCTGTTTTTCTTTTTTTTTTTTTTAAGAGATATTTGTTATAGGGTGCATGCACTTGCTGGAGAGACAGAGAGACAGAAAGTAAGATATTACCCCCCATCCCCAAGAGGGTTGGTCATACCACAGTCTCTTCTCCTCCATTCTCCTCTTGGGATTTTGGGTATGCACACACATGTGCCAGGTGTGAGTTTTAAGCCACTGGGTCCAAGACTTGAACCACGGTCGACCAAGTGGGAGTCCAGTGACGTAACCATTAAGCCATCTGCTGATCCCTACGTATGCCCTATTCTGGAAGGAAGTTAGTTACATTTTTCTCCTGACAGCTGGCTGTATTCACATGATGGATTTTGAGTTACTAATATGTTGGGGAGCATAAATATAATACACATATTAAAGACTATTTTCTCTGTATATAATTGCACAACACATTTCAAGGGTGATCAGCTGTCCAGCTTATTTTATTGTGTCCTTTAAAGTGTTGACAATATAAACATTTTCTCGACTTTAAATGTCATAGTGTGACCTCAAAAAGCAACGCTGCATGAATGTGCAGTGACAGCTTATGCATAGAAGCCGGCACTTCAGGCATCTGCACAGGAAATACAAAAGCAAACCTCCAAAGTACTCATTTACTTAGACTCTGAACTTGCTTCCCCATCAGATGCTAATGTATGCACACACGCATGCGCACACACACACACCCTCAAAAGCTCATCCAGTGATATGTCCATAAAATTCACTCAGATGCTTTTGGCATTATGATAATGCGAAGAATGTGCTCTAATGTTTGTGTCCTATAATGAGAACACAGAACAGAATCAATCGAGTTTCCTTAAAGGCAGAGCAAACAAAAACCCAAACCATGTACCCCATTAATTCACACCCACAAAATAAATTCCCTAATGAAGGGAGATGCTGTTCTCTGCTGAAGCATCGTGGTCATCACACTCGGCAAGTGTATTTCCTCAGCATGGGGAATACCGCAGTGCTTTTCCTCAAATATTAGTCCATTCGTTTTCCGTGTATAATAAAAGTGACACTGGAAGGTTAATGATGTGAAACGCTGCAGACAAAATGAAGCTACTATCCTCCTTCTGCTGACAAGACCATTGCAATGCAATGTGAAAAATGAGAAAGAGAGGACCAGAACCTTAGGTAGAAACTCGGTTTATGATATATTTTAACCAGCAGGGGCTCCATTTAACTAAGTAGCAAATAGAAATGCATATAGTTATTTAATTTATACTTAAGAGGATTCAAGATGATGTGAACAAGGAACCATCTAGGCTGTGTTACACCACGTTCTGTGCCATGGCATAGCTTTGTATATTTTTGTATTCGGTGATTCTTGACATAAGAGCAAACTACAAGTATGCAATTAAACGATCTTTATGACATTACGAAGTATGCTTTCATAGCACCACGTTGGGCTTTAAAAAATACTCATATTTGAATTCCAGCAAAGTGCATGTGTTATACCCCTGGAAAATCTAAGTGTGTAAAGGTACAATTTTCTGTTAAAAGGCTCTACAGCAGTGCAGGGTTATAATAAAGTCTTTTAGTACAGTTAATAGAAAATGAGTTAGTAGCTCACTTGAAAAATATTTACTTAACTTCGTAAGTGTAATATTGACATTCTTATTAAATAAGAAAGAGAACAAGAGTAACTGAATATTTAGAGTAAACCACAAATTACTTTTATTTAAGAATAAGTGATCACATCTTAAAACAACTGCATGCTATGAATATTAGGAACAAGACAAGAATGTCTACTCTTATCACTTCCCCCTCAATGCATTGGGTCATCAGAAAAGTCATGATACATTTTGCAAAAATAGAAAAAGAAGTGTTGGCCAAGACAATTTAGCAAAAAGAAAAATACCCAGATAGGAGATGATGCAGTAATATGATGTCAACTCACAGATGAGTTGATTTTGCATATACAAAATCCTGAGATCCATAAAGCTACTCAGTCCTGTGGGTTTGCAGGCCATGAGATTAATAGAAAAGTACCTGTATTGCTATGTACTGAAAACGGACGATCTGTACATGGAACTAAGACTCGAACTTCGTGTATAATAGCAAACACATATTTAGGACCCAGCCGCAATGTCAGAGATGGTGGAGCACCACTGTGTGATACTAGAGACAAATGGAAGGCCCCGAGTTCAGATCCTACATCAGTGTGAACACATCAGACCTCCCCCTGTGTGTCCAAGATCCTGGCTGGCTGGAGAGCTGAAGAGTGGCTTGCTATGTGATGAGACATTGGTGCCAATTTTTCTCTTTCTCTTTCTCCAGAAATAAATGAATGAAGACTGGCAGGTGGCATAGTGGTTAAGGCGCTGGGCTATCACATACGAGTGTGGTTTGAGTCCCAGACCTAGCAGCTTGCTTTCTTACCTTCCCTCTCTCTTTCTGTCTCTCTCTGGTCAAATTTAAATAAAAAAAATAAATAAACTGAATAGCTATTTTTTAAAAAAGAAAGAAATGAATGAATTTATATGTATACATACACATATATATGAGTAAATTTAGCAAAATATGTATAAAACATGAACTGTGAGAACAAGAACTTTTAAAAGAAATTAAAATCTAAGTTAATGTAAAGACCCTCCATGTTCATAGATTGGAAAACTTAATAGTGTTATGATGACAATATTTGCCAAACTGATCTGTTGTTTTAATACAAGCTCTATCAAAACAGCTAACTTTTTTTGTAAAATTTTAAAGTATTGATCTCTGTATTATATTTATAGAAACTGCAGTACTCCATGTTTGAGGAAGTTCTGAGAATAGCTTCTGATAAGCAACATTTAACCACTGGGTTTGAGTCTGAGTTATGTAATGTATACACTGTTAAGTACCAAACACAAAATATACTTGAATCATCTGAATATCCTTTTATCTCTTAAATCACTAGCATAATCTGATCTTCCACAATTTCACATTTATTTACTCTGTTAAAACTTATGAATTAAGAAGGAAATGTAAAACAGTCAAGCTTTAATATCCATCCCCACCAAAACAAAATTACTTACCTATAAAATCAAGTTAATGTAATTCTCAAAATGTCTAAATTCTTGTCTCACAATAGAGAAATACTAATTGAAGTGATTTTGCATGAGCTTTACTAAGCTAGAATTAAATAACAACTGTACATATTTAAGGTATACAAGCTGTTGTTCTGATATATGTCTATTGTGAAATGATAACCATAAACAATCATCATGCCCATCACTTCACAGCTGCCATCTTTGTCATTTCATTCTGGTGAAGTACTTATAATCTACCTTTTAGCAAATTTTAAGTATAAGATCCAGTATCATTAACTATAATCACCATGCTGTATATTAGCTCTCCAAACACAGAAAGACAAATACCACGTGTTTTTACTTATTATATATGAAATCTACAACAGCAAAACTCACAGAAGCAGAGAGTGGAATGGTGGTTTCTACAGTCTGTGGGGACAGGGTAACAAGGTGATGCTAGCCAAAGGACACAAAGTTTCTAGGAAGATAAATCCTCCACAGGTGAGCAAAATCATTCTGGATTTAATCACCCCTTTCTTGAGCAAAATTACCAGAAATTATGGGGAGGGACCAGTAGTTAGCGTAATGGCTATCACTGAACTCCCACGTAGACGACCGTGGTTCGCGTCCCGGACCCGGTGGTTTAAACTCACACCGGGCACATGTGCGTGCGTGCCCAAGATCCCGAGAGGAGAATGAGGAGAAGGGATTGTGGCGTGGCCATCCCCCCTGGAGGGTGATTTCTCGCTTTCTATCTCTCTGTCTCTCTCTGCCTTTCTGGCGCGCGCATGCGCCCAATAAGGAAAAAAACCTCTCTAAAAAAAAAAAAAAGAAATTATGGGGAGCAGTGTGAGTTACACTAGGCCTAAAGTAATTTTGTTTTGAGCAGGATACCTTTTGCCAGTGTTTCTGAGAAGTTCACAGTTTGAATCAAACCTCGAGTTCAGTCATAGAAACCTGTCACCCAGACACCTCTCCAAACCTTATTCCACATCCTTTCAGACTGCTATGGTTTGAATGTGTCCCCAGAAATTCGTGGGTTGCAATGTGATTAGCCTCTGTAACTGTATTGTGAGAGGAGAGACTAATCTGATTATGATGTTGGAAAGTGGGGCCTCTGAAGGCATTTGGGCTAGGATGACATCTTCAGGATGGGGCCCTCACAGTTGAGTTCTGGTAGCCTAATAATAAGAGCAAACACATAAACACACATGCTCTGTACTTGCTGTCTCACCATGGGGTGCCCTGAGCTGCCTCAGGACTGCAGAGTCCCCACTAACAAGAGGATCCTCATCAGAGGTGGACCCTTTTCTTGGGACCTCCAAAATTGTGAGCTAAACAACCTCTATCCCTACCATCACTCAGTCTCAGGCATCCTACTGTTAGCAACAGAAGAAACTAAAACAGACTCCAGTCCGATGCTGTGGAGCTTGGCCTTGAACTGTGGCCTAGTGTTGACGCTTTCATCCCGTGCCAACCCATCGACTTTAAGCCCCCTGCTCTCCTCAGTCCGACAGGCAGCCCTCATCTCTCAGACGCTTTTGAGGTCAGCTGTGGTATTTCAACTACCACATGCCAGGGCTCAGCACCTAGCAGTTTTGCAATAAATAGACTTAATATAGTCAGAATCTCTGTTTAGGAGGAATGCTAATGATGATAAAGATTTACATTTTGCAAAGGAACAGTGTGATTATATAAACCTAGGGAAACAAATGAAAATAAATTACTCTGAACTATTTGGTTTATCATGTGCTTAATGTATTTTTCATTGTTTTCCTATTTTCTGTATTTCCTATTTTAAGCCATCGAATAGTAAAGGGGTAATTTAAATTTTCCAGCAGATGATGTAGTTATTACCACTAAGAAATATAATAAACATTCATATCAAAGGAAAATTTGGCATTTCAGAAAAATGCCATAGTTAAAGGCTTTTTTAAAAATTCAAATGGCCATATATTACATAATGGTATTTACCGTTCAGTAGGACCTTTGATTTTTACCCTCTCTTTTCAGCAATCACAATATCAAAGACAAATCTCATCTTAACATCAATACACATCTTGGAGAACTCTTCTAACACTGCCTTTCTTGATAATTCTCAGGCAATTCATTTAATCTATCTTACCTTCTATTTTCTCATCGTCTCTCTTACAAAGGGATAATGATAGCTCTTACCTCAGAGAGTTGGTCTCAGTACTGGATGAAATAATCAGACGAAATATTTAGTGCAATGCTTGGCTCCAGTAAACGCTCGATGTGTGACCGATGTCGCATACTCACCGTCATCACCATTGAACAGATAGTCAACACTTTCTTGGCATTTTCTCAGCATTGTTCAAAATAGTCTGTCACATTTATTAGTAATCTCGTTTGAACTAAGAATCCAGAAGCATTTAGGCCTTTAATAAATGTATATTTAGGGTTGGCCACTATTATCCCCTTCTGTAGTCCCACAGAAGCAAAGACCGTGGTACACGCCTCTGAGGCTGAACGTGGCATTAAGGAGTGCAAACAGTGGTGCCACTGAAGGGCCAGCACACAGTTAACACCAAATGGACATCAGGAAAGGATACTAAGAGCTGTGCAGGCCAGTGCAGTGACAGGACCACACTTGGTATATTCCCGCCAGGGTGGTTTGTAAATGCTCCCTTCTTGCCTCTTAGTGTCAACTGCACATTTGAAGAACATTGCTACAACCCAGAGTCTATCTAGATATATGTGACCCACTTCACTTGGCAAAATTAAATCGCAGTGAAGAGAGAGCCACCTTAAATCAAGCAGACACAGAGTGTGATTATTGGCTATTCGTTCTCATCACATTGTGAGAATTTAAAATATTAAATATTACATAGGAAGGTAAATATTAATTAGAGAATCTATTTAATATTGTCACAAACAGATTATTGACTCTGTTTACGTTGGAATAAACATTATAAATTTTTTCATGACAGACATGATCAAAATATAATTTATTGTTCAATACAATGTATCCTACTGTGTAGTTTAATACAAAGGGCCCTGGATTGGAAGTCCCGGGAATCCAGCAAAAGTCTTGGCTTCATGATTTTGACAAGTCACCTTATAACTAAACTTTAGTTCTTGTCTGAAACAAATCAGTTCTCCTCCAGCTGTAAAAGCCTAAGTTTCTAATAACAGTCCCATCATCATAATCTGGTGTTTTGTTAGCATCGTTCTCCCAAAGCATTACCACATACAACAATCAACTCCATTATCCATGCTACGATTCAACATTCCACCCAGGCTCTGTCTACAGGGAGACAATATCCAATCAGCACTCACAAAGAGGATGCGCCACAGCCCGCCAGCTTGGTCTCCATGTGAATGAGACTCTCCCAGTGCAGACTGAAATTGCACACAGCCCAGAGACAGCATAAGCCAATGTCTCCCATTCATTCTAATCCCAGGCGATCATGACAAGACAGCAGACAGGGCCATAGCAGGTAGGAGCTTGCATTATTCAGGACTAATTAAATTCTGTGATCCCACATAGACATAAATTATTCCTGGATGATAAAGGGGCAGATGGAAGTTTTCGGACATAAGAAAAATTAGGATGATACATAATGCTTCTATACGCTACTTGTACACAGACATGCACACGCATGCACTGCCATTACCTTTAAAATCAGGTTTCTGGAGGAAAACTAGGACATTTTCAGCCTCTATTGTGCGACATTTCAGATATCAAAAAGTTACAGTGGAGCTATTTGGTACGCTTCCATGCAGTGGGCTATTGCTCCATGTCATACACTACTGAATATGCAGAGTTTTTCACAAAAATTCCATAACTGATCCTCATTTTATACTTACTCCATAAATACTGGCCAAGCTGAAAGCTGACTAGATGCAATTATGAAGGATAACAACTACTTCTTTACAAGGCTTATTTCAGCCCGAAAGCAAACCATTCAGCAATATTCGTGGTAATAGGAAGAAGTACTTTAGTGTTCTTTTCAAATCACAGGAAATGATTTTTGGAGATTTTTATGGTTTCTGATTTAGAATTGTTTCCATGTCTTAAAAAATAATCTCCCAATAGATGTATCTGCATGGAGAATATTTACCAAGGTCTTGTTTATGACTGTCAAATCCCTCAGCCACTAATGAGCTCTAACTTCAGCGCCCAGAACAGGATCCTTTGATACTAAGTTTATATTTTATAACTCTATGCCAGGTCAATCAAGAACCTACAAAGGGACATTTCTCAGGTGTGCACAAGTTTAGTGGTTCAGTGCAGAGGGCCACAGGTTGAAGTCCATAGTGGCAATCCCAGGTCATCTCCAACTGAAATACAATGAGAAGAACTAGTCCATTCACAAGTGTCTGCAAAGAGTCAATGCGTGCATGACTTTCTGTATATACTCTTGCCCCTGTTCTCTGTGTGCATGACTTCCTGCATGCACTCTCGCTCCCTCTTCTCTTTGTGCATGACTTCCTGCATGCACTTTCGCCCCCTCTGCTCTGTGTGCACCACTTCCTGTATGCACTCGCATTCCCTCTGCTCTGTGTGCACCACTTCCTGCATGCACTCACGCTCCCTCTTCTCTGTGTGCACCACTTCCTGTATGCACTCTCGCCCCCTCTTCTTTGTGTGCATGACTTCCTGCATGCACTCGCGCTCCTGTGTGCACCACTTCCTGTATGCACTCATGCTCCCTCTGCTCTGTCTGGAATGACTCTTCCTGTATCTAAGTCCACCCTCCTCAGCCAGGTCCACTCACTCTAGCTCTTGGCCACAACCAGCATGCACTGAGTTCTCCTTGCTGTGAATGCGGGAGGTTGCCTGGACCTCTCAGGCCCTTTTCACCAGGCACTGATCATAGGACCCCACCTATGGTCCTGCGTTCTGGTGCTTTATCTATTTTATTGTCACAGTGACTCCTTAGCTAATTAATCCTCTGCTTGTACAAATTCAATCATGTTTAAAAAGTGATCCTCATAAATCATGATGGACAGAAATGCTTGTTCAGAAAAATTTCTCTCACGGGTTGGCTCCTTTTGGAGCTGTGGCAGATAAAGGTAAGAGGCCCAAGGAGTCTGGCTGGAAGCTCTTAGACCCTCATGCCCTTGTGCCCTACCCCTCACAACCCCCGCTTGACTTCCACCTTCGCAGGAAGCCTCCACCTGACTCCCCTTCATTTGGGGCACTTGGACAAAGTGTGCCCTTTGACCTTGTAACAAAAACAGTCATTTAAATTGAGTCCTCAACTTATTACACCCTGACTTAAACACAATCACACTGAAACACTAAATCCCAAAGCACTTGTTATAAATTACACTGTGAAAAGCTTTTGTTCTTTAGCTAACAGAATTTTAAGCATCAGCAAACAGGATTTTTACTGTTCTCTGTGTCTAGAAGGACCAGTGAAGGGAGACTTCAGTCCTTTTCATAGTGAGAGAGTTGTTAGACCCACTCACAGGTAGACAGGGTAAGGGCCCAGAAAGAAAGTCAGTGTTTTCCTTTTTAAAGAAGTCTCTGTGCTTTTTCCTCTATGGTCTGGTTCATGTACAATATACACCCATTTTGCATATCTCTAAAGAATACATGACTTTTTGCTAATAAGACAGGAGATAGGGATATTGAGCACATGGACAGGATAAGGCCAAGATGGAGTCACAGTGGCTAAGTTTTCAGTCAATAGCTGGCAGCGGTTGGGAATCACAGCAGCTGTAGCTAAGGGCAACCGTTTTTATTTAGTAATTGTATTCTAACAAGAAGTACAGGACCCTGTGGTCTGCTGACCCCACAAAGAATAGGGTAATAAATCACTCACACTACCATGTAATACTATTTTCTCAAGCCCATTTCCTTATCGGAAAGCCAGCCTACTGCTCGGACTGCTACATAAAATCCCATCACCTCCAGCTCTTCTTCAACCCATCTGGGCCCCCTTACATTGCACTGGAAGTTTTATCTCCTTCCCAAATAAACTACTTCACTCCTCTCTGTCTGCATCTCTAATTCTTCATGAGCACTGGACAGGAACCCGCATGGGTGATGGGTCTGATCCCAGAACTTCCATATCAATGGGACCCAGTGAAGACACTGATGAGGACATGGAGATGTCTGTTTTCACAGTTTCTTCCCTAAAAGAGTCCACCTCAGAAAAGATTTCAAGCAATCTGAAGATGGATGCTAGCGACAAATGAGAGGGAAACAGCTTCTGCCAATTCCTCTCAACAAATTCCCATCTCTACCAAAGTGTGCCTCTTCTTTTTCCAACAAAGCATCTGTTGCCTCTAACAAAATAAACAGAGCCTATGAGTTTTCTGATAGCAATATAAACTAGTGCTTGTACCACACGTCAGCCTGTGCATGTCTGCTCAAGTCAGCCTGCAAAACTGACCTTGTTCCTCAGCATGGGAAAGCAGCAAACACCAGAGGAAGCAACTATGGTGTCCTTTTACTTGAATCCTTTATATTCTGTATTCATTGATCTGGAGCTTATCATTCTTAGCATTCTTTGGCCAACAGTATTTGATGCAGGAATTTAAAGGGAATGTTTAATTGAGAAAAGGAGGTTGCCTAAAGAAGCTGCAAGTAGGTTTTTGGGCCTATTGTAAGAAGACCTTTCCCCAGTGGCAGTGAACAACACACTCATGGTACTAAGGTTCTCATAAAAAATACAGCAGGCAGAGCTGCGGGCTTTTAGCTATGGAGAAGCATCCACGCTTGAGTTACGTATCAGAGGAGATCTTTCAGACTTTGCCCAACTCGTGGCAACGTGCTGAATTTTTCACAGGAAGTGCCTCTCTGGATAGTGGCTTCACAAGGAGGTTCTTGTCAGCACGTGTGGCTCTTCACCGGCTGCACAAGCTGATACGTTGTCTTTTATACCATGAATGATATTTTCAAATTAAAGACATTTGCTACAGTTTAATTATGTTCCTTCCAAATTTCACATGTGGAGCCGCTGCAACGAGATTAAGAGGGCAAAAAAACAGATCCAATTAAACGGTTGAAAACTGGGGTTTGCGGGAAGAGATTAGAACTAAGGTCTTCAAGGTGGAGCCCCTATGCTTGACTCCTGGTGGGTTTCTAAGAGAGAGAGACTCCCATGGAACCCAGAACACACTCCCTGCTCCCTGCCATGCTGTGACACAGCCCAAGGATGCCCCCTGGAGGTGGTCCCTGGAACTGGGACCTCCTAACCACGAGCTCGCCGGGTGGTTTCAGGTTCTCTCTGTTACTAGCAATGGGACAACCTGGGACGGTGTAATTACACTTTGTGTCCTCAAATACTTGGGGACGAGGGTAAATGCCAACATTTTGATTTCAGATCTCAGCTCTTGTAAGTAAGGATAGGCAATATTTTGCCTTCTACCTATGAGACATAGCATTATGTAAAACTGGAGAAAGGAGAAGACGGCTGTGAACCACCCACAGCTGAAAGGACTGGCTGTCCCACTCCACAGCAGCTGCAGGCAGTCCTGGTGTAGACAGTGCGAGGTGCAGACCCCACCTCCAGGGGCTCATGCAGGTGACTGAACACAGGGCCAGGCTGTTCCTCCAGGTTAAGTCACAACAGCCAGCACTTGCCAGGAGCTGCTATCTGTCAGCCTCTTCTGAGCGTGTCCAAGCACTTCACGCATACAAACACGTAATACTCACAACCTCCCTGTATGTGAGGAACTATCTGTGACATGGTTTTATTCATCAGAAAACTATAGTGCAGGGCAGGCAGATAGTGTGGTGGTTAAAGGCACTGAATTCCCACATGGCCAATCACGGTTTGAATCCCGGATCTGGCAGCTTGCTTTCGCACTTCCCCTTTCTCTCTCTCTCTGGTCCAATTAAAAATAATAATGATAATCATTACTATTATTATAATGACAAATGGAATTAAATAAATAATTTTTAAAAAAGAAAACTATAGTGTAGAGTTAAACACAAAATTCCCACTTGATCCAAATATTCCATTCCTTAGCTAGGATTCCAATACAAAGCCAGGGATCCAGACAGATAACATGTACACCAATGTTCACGGCGGCATTAATCCTAACAGCTGAGACGTGGAAGCAAGCCATGTGTCCATCAACAGACGAACGGAAAAGCAAAATGTGAGATGTATGTGCAGTGAAATGTCATCTACCCTTAAACAGGAATGAAGTTTTGATCCATGCTACAACATGGATTCACCTTTTTTACTATTTCTTTCTTTCTTTCATGAGAGACAGGCTTCTCCAAGAGGGTCTTCATGCCACAACCCACGCCCAGTCTCAGCTGGCCCAGTTCACAGGCACAAATGAACTTCAGCCATGTGTGGGTGTGGGGGAGCGGTGGGGGGCCTGGGGCACAAACCTAGGCCTTTCCTTTTCCAGCTGCGTTACCACAGCACCACTGCCCGGTCCCTACATGTGTTAATCTCAAAGACATGACGCTACGTGAAATAAATCAGGCACAGAAGGGCAAATATCATAGGATTCCACTTATTTGTATAAGGAAACAACAATAGGCAAATCCAGAAACGGAAACAAAAGGGGTTACAGGAGAAGGTATGCAGAGTTATTACTTAAGAGACACATAATTTCAGTTTTGGAAGCTAAAATAGTTCTAGAAATGGACAGAGTATACTTAATGACACCGAATCACACATCAGAAAGAAAAAAAGGTTAAAACGGTAAATTCTATGTTACGTGTATTTTACTGTAATAAAAGGAAAATGCCAACATACAAAGAGAGGCATGCATGCTCCAAAGCCGCCGGCCTGTAAATGGCAGAAATGGCCTAGAGCTCAGCCTGGCTGGGGCCCGAGGCCAGGCTTTTCTGTCAGAGCCAGCCGGACTCACACGGTGTCTGCCACCAGTGCCAGTCACGTGCAGGAGCCAAGAGACTCAAGCACGAGATGCGTTGTGTCCAACTGCACCATTCACATGACACTCCTGCCAAGTCTCGACTGGACCCCAATGACTGGACCCTAACAAGGCAATCTGCAAATTGTCCTTGGCTCTAACCCTTTCCATCCACCTGCAGCGTGATTCAGAGACTCAGCATCCCGCTGCACTGGCCTGGCTCAGCTGACTCCTGCCCCTTCCCTTCACCACCCCACTCTAAAGACCACCTTTCCTAGTCCTGTGGGTTGCCCCTGGGATGGACAGGAGCAAGGTGAAGACAATGCCTGGGGCACAGCATCTCTGAGACATTTTATTGTTTGTTCCTCTAGCTATAATTTCTCTACAAGAACTTTTCCAAGAGACGGTACTCTTCTAAGCTGCTGTGTCGCCATATTTAACGTTCTGTATACACTTGTCTTCTAAATTGGACTGAATCTTCTTAAACAGAGATCGTGATCTTATGCTCCGCATTTCCTTGGTACTTAAGAGAAAACAGCGGGCTCACTGGCATAGGATAAGTACCTGTGTAAGGTAAGTATAAGATAAGTAAGATAAGATACGTATCTGTGTAAGGATGGCTTCCTAACTGGCCACCTAAGATGTGGTCAGTGTAACACTAAAGGGTTACCATGTGTGCACTGAGCGGTGTGTCCAGGTCTACAGTGGTTTTCTAAACAGATTTTAACGGACTTTTCTAGTAAAGTAAAGAATTAGAATAACGCCGCAACAACAAATATTAACAGAGAAAATTTAAAAAAAAAACATGCGATATGAGCATATATATGAAGAGAGACACATTTCAGAGCTCCCAGGGGACTTATAAATCAATGCCGTTTTTACAATCGGTCCCTAAGCCTGGGCATCTCATACAGGGTTCGGAAAGAATGAACATATTGTTACTTCTGTGCGTGGTGTCAAATGACAACATCATCCATCAAGGAGGCATCGGTAACTCGAAGTCGGGCCTGCACAAGTTGAATGCACGGAGGCTTTTTGCAACTGTGATTACTCTCAGTGCCTCAAAGACATGCTCTGAAAGAATGACTTGCTGGCTTTTCATCTGCATACTCAATTTGGTTCACCAAATACAACACAGCAACCCATACAAAGGAGAGTTTTGATTCCCAGTAGTTCATATACAAAACAAGATTTTCTTTTTTGTTATGTGTATGTTCAGGAGTTCATCCTTCATCTTGTGGAGATTTTCAAAAGTCAAAGGATTTGAAATAGGGCTGGCGTTGTAGCCTAGCATTTAAGGGAACAGGATCCTGCATGACTGATGATAGTTAGACTTCCCAATCCAGGCACCTTGAAAACCATGTTGGGTGTGTGTGCATTGGTACCCTTAATCCCAAAAGAGTGGAGAAATGGTGGAGAGGAGACTGTGGCGTGACCATGTTCCATTGGGGGGTGTGCTTTTCCCCTTGATATCCTCTTCTCTCTCTGTCTCTCTCTGGTGAGTGCATGTGCTCTCTGCTAATTAAAACAAAAAAGCAATTAAAATACATCAGAGGGATTATGCCAGTCTAGCAGTGCCCAGGCCACACAAGACTGTCCCAAATGTCCAGTTTTACACTGGGGGCAAACTCTGGAGAGCCCAGCCTAAGCCTGCTTCAGGGATGGCTGTGGGGAGCTGGACATGTTGGTCACGATGGACACCGGGACAGGGCCTGAACAAAGTTCGTGGGAAGCCAGCAGCAGAAGGCGCTCCTGCAGGCGTGCTTGCCCCACCTCATTTGAACGGCAGCTCCTCTTCCCATCAGCAGCAAGGTGAGTTGACCTCCCAGGCAGCAGGGAGTGAGGGAGTGAGCAGGGATGTCTAGAGTTCACATCAATGGCATCAGGACACCCTGGAGTTTCTGATCTTCTGATAGGGACTTGTGTGCACATGAGAGGGGCGATGAAAATACTTGGCAAGAGAAAGCCCATGATCACCTTGTGTTTACTGGACAGAGGAGAGCTACGGAAAATGCAAATGGAAATTGAAGTCCTGGCTTGATCAGAACTATAAGTTTCCATACATCTTAGCACTCACGTTCAAGGAGATGCATAAAGAACAGGATTGAAAAAGGGAAACAGGAGCCAGCCCATGGCCTGATGGTTAAAGCAGCTGGATCCCATATGGCCATGTGCCCACTTTGAGGCCCAGACCTGGTGGCTTAAAAACACCCTGGGCACATGTGCATGCATGCCCCAAATCCCGACCAGATGGAGAAATGGAGAAGAGACTGCAGCATGACCATCCCCATGGGAGGTGCTTTCTCTTCCCCCCAGCCACCCCCCCCATCTCTCTCTGATGAGTTCATGTACCCTCTAGCAGAATTTTAGAAAGAAAGAAAGAAAAATTGCCATTTTTATTTTTGGAAATGCTAGTAAATGGATTATTTAATTTCATTTAAGAACACCCAGTCCTCTGCAAAACCAAAGTCTTCTTTCAATGAAGTGCATTTTATTTGTTGATATTAAGAAAAGCAGACAAATAAGGAAATTTCTTCTATAGTTCATAAATAAAAAATACACATTGTAGTTCTACATAATTCAAACCACCTTTGATCTAATTTTAACTCTGCTTTGGTGCTTAAGGAAACTCACAAGGAAAAAAAAAATGATTCAATAAAAAGCAATATCCTCATGGGAGTATAATCAAATAAAGCTTAGTTTGGAAACTGATTTTGTAGTTTCCTAAATACAAAGCATGCAACAGATTTACTATACCTATACTATAGCATACTATAAATATGAATGGAGACTTCAGAGTTAACCCAAGATTATGTAGATAGCTTAAGCTCTATTCAAAGCAAAATTTCAAATAGACTTTAAAATATTTTCATAAAAAAGGGCTATAAGGAGATTAATGGTATTTCCAAACAATCTGAAATCGCGGATTTATAAGATCTTACTTTGGCTTATTGTCTTTAAAATTACTCAGAACAATATGCACTTAGGTATCTAGAACAGAATTATCAAAATCCTTTTGTAGTGATAACTCCATCATCCCTGTATTATTTAGAAACAGTAATTTACCTTGAAAATTACACACTATATACTGTAAGCCTGCTTTTTCAAACAGTACAATTTCTGAGCTTAAAGCAATACTGAACCCTGTAGTTAGCCTAGGTTCAGATACCAAAGTGTTTCTTTTTTATTCTTTTCTCTTTTTTAAATTTACTATAGGGAGTGTGTGCTTGAGAGAGAGAGAGAGAGAGAGAGAGAGAGAGAGAGAGAGAGAGAGAGAAAGAGAGAGAGAGAGAGAAAGCAGCCCCTTGCTCTGGGAGGGGATGGCCGAACCATAATCCCTTCTCAATTCTCTTCTTGGGATCTTGGGTGCAAAGACACCTGGAGTTTTTAAAGTCCTGGGTCTGGGACTCAAAAAGCACAGTTAGCCATGAGGAACCCAGCGCCTTAACCACTAACCATGGCACCACTGGCTGGCCCCCAAATGTTTCTATTATATCAATATCCTGGATCTTCCTGGAGTGCAACAGTTCCTCAGGTTTTGATGATGATGATGATGATAATGATGATGATGTTTAATTTGATATAGGGCTCATGTGCTCACCAGAGAGAGACGAAAAGAGATGGAGAGAGAGAGAGAGAGAGACAAAGTGAGAAAGCAGGTCACCAGGTCCTGGACTCAAACTGCAACTGGTTATGTGGGAGTGCAGCACCTTTACCACACCGCCTGCTGGCCCCAGTTTCTGAAGTTTTAACCCATTTAGGCACCCACCTTACAGTCTGCATTATCACAGTAGTCTACCTGGCTATTAAGTGTGTGATGAGGATTCCAGACGGGCTCATACTATCTAAACACACAGTGCATACACTGACTGAAAGATTCGCTTGGTAAGTATCAGTATCCTCAGACACTGAGGAATGGGTAGGAGATGAGTAATCCTGTCCCTACCATCTTCACGTGGTTTCACAGAATCTAGTTTTGGTCTCAATTTGGCTTCATGTCCACGTATTCCTCCCCTAGTACCTCCAAAAGTAGCATTCATCTGTTTTGTGGCATAGTCCCGCCATACACACACTTTCAGGCCCCGAGCCCTCTGTCTCTCAACCTACAATGAACATAGCAGCATTTCGAGGGCAGGAACAGGAGTGTCCAAGTCAGTTCATGACTCTGCATCCTTTGCAGCCCCGATGTTGTGAGACTCACAAGGCTTTGGACCTGGAGCTCTGAGATCAGCACTCAGACCACTATCAGCAGAATGTATGGGTTATGGAATCTGACACCTCAGTCACACAGGATGGGTGGGCATCACATATGATATATGTATACACACATACACACACATATATAGTTGCTATAGGGCCCATACATTCACCAGAAAGAGACATAGAGAAAGAGCGAAGAGAGAAAGCTCCCTCCAGGGGAGATGACCATGCCGTAATCCCATTTTCTTCGTTTCCCTCTTGGGATATTTTTGTGTACGCATGGACCCAAGGTGATGTGTTTTCCAAGCCACTGGGTCTGGGATGCGGACTACATAGTTGGCCAAATAGTATCCAACCACCTTTACACCACGCCACCTGGCTGGTCCCCCCACGCCCATCTTTTGAGAGAAATTTTTGCTATAGGGTGCTTGTGCTCACTGGAGAGACAGAGAGAAGACAGGGAGACAGAAAGCGAGAAATCACCCGTCCCCCCAGGAGGTATGGCTATGCTGCAATCCCTTCTCCTTCATTCTCCACTCAGGATCTTGGGCATGCACGCACATGTGCCCAGTGTGAGTGTTAAACCACTAGGTCCAGGACTCAACCTGTGGTTGCCTATGTGGGAGTGCAGTGACGTAACCATTACACCATCTGCTGCTTCCTCACATACATCTTAATACAACTTGTTTCATCATTTTGCTGTCTCCAGCATCTCTCTCATCAGTTATAAGCCCAACTACATGGATTTTGGTACCAGTTTTTGAAGGACCCAGTGACCATACCTAGATTATGGACTCTTGATTAGAGTTTTTAACTACCAATTATCTAGCTCTAGGGTAAACAATGCTGAAAATATGCAAACATCATCTGGCTTACACTGAAGTATCTTCGAAGGAAGAGACTACCAACGATAGAGCACACTCTCCCTCCTGCTGGGAGACCAG
>NW_006159558.1:1365366-1380112 GCF_000334495.1 Tupaia belangeri chinensis | reverse complement strand
GACGCTCAGCACAGGCTTACTCCACTGGAGGGAGAGGAAGTGAAGGACAGCACTGGTATCTTATTAGAGCTGATCTTTCGGAGTTTACAAAAGGGGTCCTGTGTGGTCTAGAGAGGGTAGTTGATACAAGTGTCCCCAAAAAAGCAAGCCTGGGCGATAACAGGGCTGTGGCCACATGTAGAAGAAAAGCAAGCAAAAGGGACTGAACAGGGGAATGAACTCCTGGTAAGTGAGGAGCAAGGGGGTCGGGCAGGGGCAGGGGACCACAGCCCCACAGTGAGCAAAATCTTTAGGGTGAGTCACTCCATAAGTGTTTTAATCATAAAGTAGTAAGTATTAATGATTAAGATGAGACAACTTAGAATCAAGGAACAAACAAAATAAAATCCATCCAATTATAATGCTTACCATTTTGATATATGTTTTTTCTAGGCTTCTTATCCATGAATATTTTACATAGTGAATACACCACACGTAGAAACTGATATTCTGCTGTCTCTACCAAATAGTACAATTAGTATCACCTAACAACGACTTTGATAACCGATTTGGCTTGTCCATCAGATAAAGTCTGGTGACATTATTATAAGATATAACCATTGTGGTGAGGACAATGATTTCCCAGTTCCTGGGGACTCCTCTCCATATGGGGATCAGCTTCCCAGGGGACTAGAACATTTATTTGAAACAAGTTATTTCATTTCCAAATGTTCATGAAAGAAAATTCTTCAAGCCATTTTCAATCTCAAAATTTTAAAAACTCTCTTAAACAAAAGGATATTAAAGATCTTTAAGCTATCAAGCAATTTTTAGTTTGTTTTTATATTTTTGCTATAGGGCACATATACTCACTGAAGAGACACAGAGAGAGATGAGAAAGAGAGAGCAAGTAAGAAGGTGGTCCCCTGGGGGACAGCGCCTCTATAATCCCTTCTCCTCTAGCCTCTTCTTGGGATTTTGGGCACACATGCACATGTGCCCAGCACGTTTTTCAAGTCACTGGGATGGGAACTGAACTGTGGAGTCAGCCATGTGGGATTCACCTGCTGTCCCCAAACTATAAAACAATTTTTAACAAGTCAGTGACTACTTACTATAGGCTACCTACCTGTCATGGCTGAAAACACCTGGGAAAACCAGGCATAGTCCTCTTATCTGTAGATTCTACAACAATTACTGGTGTGTGTGTCTGTGTGAGCATATTGAGTGTGTTGTATGATGTGTGTGATGTGAGTGTTGTGTGGCGTCAGTGAGATAGGAGTTAGATGAACATGAGACAAGAAGCTGATCGGCTTGTGACTCCGGATTTGGAAGTGGTGTCGGGCCTGATCACCCAGACTTCCTGCATCATCAGCGTCATGAGTGTATATGGTATGTTGGTGTGTGTATTTAACATGTTTCTGTAGTGTGTGGTGTGAGCGTTATGTTCTGGAGTGTAGTGAGGGTGTATTGTGTGTGTCGCAAGTACTGTGTATTATGTATATGGTATGTAATTGTTAGGGGTGTGTGTATATGGTATAAGTGAGTGTGAGTGTGTGTGTGTGTGTGTGTGTGCACTCTGTGTTGAAATGAGCAGTAAAAATATTTTGTATGAAAATATTTTGTTCTTTCACTTTGATTATTCTATAGGCTCAAAATAGAAAAAAAATTAAGAAAAGACTTCAAGAAAATACACGTCTGCTAGCTCAGGAAATAAACTTTAATCAGTATTTCATTGATTACATTTTCACATGTTTAAGGAAGAGGAAGAGACTTCCCACAGTCACCAGGTTTGCTGGTTGTTTCTCCAACAACAGGGTGGGGAGAGAAGTGGGGAGGGGAGAGTAGAAAGAGTAAGAAGTAATCACTTTGCATAAAAGAAGTGTGCAATTCAGAGGAGAAGGGGAAATTATGCTAGCAATTAATGCCTCTTTATGAAATAATAAAGCAATTAGCAGGAAACTTTAACACCAGCCACTAGAGTTCCTACAAAGTGCAGCCCCTGGGGTCTGTGGAGGGGAAGGTGGAAATGCAAGTTCACAAGACTCTCAGGGCTGAGAGTCAAGTGGTGCTCCCATGCCCCAGCGGAAGAAAGCCATCTTTCCCCCAAACACTGCACTTACAATAGCTCTTGCATCAAATGGAAGGCAGCCAGTACCAACACAGAAGCATGTTTTCTAGGAAACAAGGGACAGCTTGGGTGTTTATTTCTAGGTTATCAGCTAATAGCCATCAACTGCCCTATGATATGAGTCATGGAATGGCTTCAGTCAGCAATGGCCCTGAAGTCTTGCAAGGACTTGCTCTCATGACTCCTATCATCTGGGCTGAGACTGCTAACCCACAGCTCCCAGCAAGAAATGCTTTCCTAGCACATTCCTTTGGGAATCTTGAGCAAAAGCCACCTGGACCTTCCTTGGCCAGTGAGCATCCTTTAGTCTTGACCATGGCAGAGGACAGAGGACAAGGTGGAGCCACTAGCGTGGGTAGCATGGTCCCAGCTAAGTCTAACATCCAGTAGCACTCCACCTTCCCATGGTGGCCCATTAAGCTTCTGCTCCTTGGCAGAAGAACCCCCTTGCAGCAGCAGCACCCTCACCTGAGGCAGATCCACATCTTTGGCTTCAATGAAGACACAGGTTTTATAGTCAGTGAACTACTCAGGGCTGCTTTGCTTTTTTTTTTTTTTTTTTTTTCCTTTCTTTATTTTTTTTTTTTCCTTCCCAAGAGGTTTTTTTCTATAGGGTGCATGCACTCTCCAGAAAGACAGAGTGAGACAGAGAGACAGAAAGCGAGAAATCATGCCACAATCCCTTCTCCATTCTCCTCTCAGACCCATTCTCTTGGGCAGGCACACACGCGGGCCTGACTTGAGTTTAAGCCACCAGGTCCAGGACTCCAACTACATGGAAGTCCAGTGACATAGCCATTACGCCAACCACTAGTCCCAGGGCTGCTTTTCTTGAACCTTGATGTGTAGTCCCATGACCAGAAGGTCTCCCTACAATGCAGACTCCGCCCCAGAAGTTGTGGAGTGGGCCTGAGAGTTTGCAAGTCTAAAGAAGCCGTTCCTGGGCCTGGAGCCCCACTGCCTGCACAAATGAATGTAGTCACCACATACTGGTTTCTGTAGGGCAGTCCATTATTACTATTTTTTAATTAATTAATCAATTTCTTCCATGAGTGAGAAAGACATGGCACCTCCAACAGGATCCTCATGTTATGACCCACCCTCAGCTTCTGCCAGCCTGGGTGATGGGCATGTGTGTGCCTAGTGTGCCCAGCATGTTCAGAGAGGTCTCCAGATGTGAACCCAGAACCCTCCCATGTGGGTCAGCTTCACAGAATACGGTGTTACCCTAGAGCCACAGTCCTACCCCAAACGGTGGATTTAAAGTATCATACTGTGCAAACGTTAGCCTCTTTATCCACCTCCACCGCCCCACCCCTGCCAAATGTATCAATGTCACCCCTTTTCTTCTCAAATTGCAGGAACACTGAAATGGCCTTCCCTCCTCCAGCTTTATGTTATTTATATTTTATAAACTACTTACACTTTCCTTAATTTGATGAGTAGAAATATCTTGAGGAAAATGAAAACCCTCAGGTTTAGGAATAACTCTTGGCTCCCAGGGTCTCGGGCTCGTAGATGTGGAGCTGCATTTATTTTGAGGGAAACCCAAGGAAGCGTGTAGCTTGCAGGGGTTGGAGACAGAAACCCTGAGGCTTTTCTATTTATTTATTTTTCTTTCCTTTTTACCAGGGCTCTGGTTCTCATCCCTTCGAAATCTAAATTTCTTCATCTGAAAATGAGAGTGATGGATGCTTCCCCCTCTGGAAACTTGTCAAATGAATAAAATTAACTAAAGAATAGAAATCTACATGAAAGAAATATTCTAAGAAATACAGACAATACATTTTCTCAAAGACTTAGCTGTCAATCCATTGTCTCTGTTTTAACTTTTGTTCTGGAGTGAACTTGTATGAAGATTTAACACTTAACCCCCAAAAATAAATAAATAAACTTCTTATCAGACATTTATTTTTCTATACTAATTTAAACAGCAAAAGGTATTCTAATAAAATGATTTGCCTTCTCAATACACTCGAATATTCTGACTCTAGCTCTCGTCAAAGAAACAGCCTGCAGTCTGGGGTAAAATGTGCTTTAAAACACCCCCAAACAACGTATGCCACTTGTGAATGTCAGAGTATGATCATATTTCTTAAGTTTGTTTGTTTCCTATAAATATCTTTTGCATATTGGGTAATATACTGAGCCCTGATTTCTTTCCTGCCCATCATAGCATGTGTATATTTTTAAGGTTTTTGCCATAGGATGTACACGCTCGCCAGAGAGAGAGACAGAGACATTTTGAGAGAGAAAGTGAGATATCACCCTCTGGGGGAGATGGCCATGCTGCAATCCCTTTTCCTCCATTCTTCTCCCAGGATTTTGGGAATGCATGCACACATGCCCAGTGTGACTTTCAAGCACCAGGTCTGAGGCTCAAACTGCAGGTGGCCATGTGGGAATCAAGCATCCTAATCACCATGCCACCTGTTGGCCCCAAGCAGTTTTTTCATTTTTTAATTTTTATTAACAAGAGTAAGAGTAGGTTTCTCCTTGTTTATTTCTTGAGTATTTACAGACTGATGGAAAATTAAAAGCACTAGTATATCTGTAATTACACAGACTATTGTCATAAAATATGGCATTTCCATGCTTGACATGTTTCAGAATAGTGGAACTGATAAAACATAGAGAGATATACAGTGGGAGAATTGCACAATTAGTAATTACAGAAACGGACTGACTACCACGTGCACTTTTCTCCCAGTGTTACAAACATGAGGTCTGGGTCTACTTTGCTCGGTTTTAATTCTAGATCTGCCACCTGCTACCACTAGGTGACTTAGAAAAGTATCTTGAACTCTAGTTTTTTTTCAGAGTTTTTTGCCACAGAGTGTGTGCACTCGTCAGAGAGAGAGAGACAGAGACAGTGAGAAGGAAAGTGAGAACTCACCCTCCCACCGGGGGGATGGCCACACCGCAATCCCTTCTCCTCCATTCTCCTCCCGGAATCCTACCCCAAACGGTGGATTTAAAGTATCATACTGTGCAAACGTTAGCCTCTTTATCCACCTCCACCGCCCCACCCCTGCCAAATGTATCAATGTCACCCCTTTTCTTCTCAAATTGCAGGAACACTGAAATGGCCTTCCCTCCTCCAGCTTTATGTTATTTATATTTTATAAACTACTTACACTTTCCTTAATTTGATGAGTAGAAATATCTTGAGGAAAATGAAAACCCTCAGGTTTAGGAATAACTCTTGGCTCCCAGGGTCTCGGGCTCGTAGATGTGGAGCTGCATTTATTTTGAGGGAAACCCAAGGAAGCGTGTAGCTTGCAGGGGTTGGAGACAGAAACCCTGAGGCTTTTCTATTTATTTATTTTTCTTTCCTTTTTACCAGGGCTCTGGTTCTCATCCCTTCGAAATCTAAATTTCTTCATCTGAAAATGAGAGTGATGGATGCTTCCCCCTCTGGAAACTTGTCAAATGAATAAAATTAACTAAAGAATAGAAATCTACATGAAAGAAATATTCTAAGAAATACAGACAATACATTTTCTCAAAGACTTAGCTGTCAATCCATTGTCTCTGTTTTAACTTTTGTTCTGGAGTGAACTTGTATGAAGATTTAACACTTAACCCCCAAAAATAAATAAATAAACTTCTTATCAGACATTTATTTTTCTATACTAATTTAAACAGCAAAAGGTATTCTAATAAAATGATTTGCCTTCTCAATACACTCGAATATTCTGACTCTAGCTCTCGTCAAAGAAACAGCCTGCAGTCTGGGGTAAAATGTGCTTTAAAACACCCCCAAACAACGTATGCCACTTGTGAATGTCAGAGTATGATCATATTTCTTAAGTTTGTTTGTTTCCTATAAATATCTTTTGCATATTGGGTAATATACTGAGCCCTGATTTCTTTCCTGCCCATCATAGCATGTGTATATTTTTAAGGTTTTTGCCATAGGATGTACACGCTCGCCAGAGAGAGAGACAGAGACATTTTGAGAGAGAAAGTGAGATATCACCCTCTGGGGGAGATGGCCATGCTGCAATCCCTTTTCCTCCATTCTTCTCCCAGGATTTTGGGAATGCATGCACACATGCCCAGTGTGACTTTCAAGCACCAGGTCTGAGGCTCAAACTGCAGGTGGCCATGTGGGAATCAAGCATCCTAATCACCATGCCACCTGTTGGCCCCAAGCAGTTTTTTCATTTTTTAATTTTTATTAACAAGAGTAAGAGTAGGTTTCTCCTTGTTTATTTCTTGAGTATTTACAGACTGATGGAAAATTAAAAGCACTAGTATATCTGTAATTACACAGACTATTGTCATAAAATATGGCATTTCCATGCTTGACATGTTTCAGAATAGTGGAACTGATAAAACATAGAGAGATATACAGTGGGAGAATTGCACAATTAGTAATTACAGAAACGGACTGACTACCACGTGCACTTTTCTCCCAGTGTTACAAACATGAGGTCTGGGTCTACTTTGCTCGGTTTTAATTCTAGATCTGCCACCTGCTACCACTAGGTGACTTAGAAAAGTATCTTGAACTCTAGTTTTTTTTCAGAGTTTTTTGCCACAGAGTGTGTGCACTCGTCAGAGAGAGAGAGACAGAGACAGTGAGAAGGAAAGTGAGAACTCACCCTCCCACCGGGGGGATGGCCACACCGCAATCCCTTCTCCTCCATTCTCCTCCCGGAACCTTGGGCACACATGCACAGGCACCTGAAGCGATTTTCAAGCCACCAGGTCTAGGACTGGAATCAAACTGCAGTTGGCCATGTGAGAGTACAACAACATAACCACTACGCCATCTGCTGGCCCCTCTTGAACTCTAACCTTTGTCTTCATTTGTAAAAGATGATCTAAACCTTTCTCAGCTGGTTATAGAATTAAATGCAATTCTTTATGTGAAATGTCTAGAAGGGCCTTTGAGTGTAGTAATTATTCATAATAAGTGTTGTTATCATTATTTTTGTTTTCTTTTCTTTTTTAGTTTTTTGTCAAAGGGTGCTTGTGCTTGCTGGAGAGACAGGGCAAAGGAAAGTGAAAAATTATCCTCCACGAGGGATGGCCATGCTGCAGTACCCTCTCCATCAGTCTTCTCTAGAGATTCTGAGTATGCATGCACTCGTGCCTGGAATGATTTTCAAGTTGCTGGGTTTGGGACTTGAACCACAGTCAACCATGTGAGAATCCAGCACCTGAAGTACCTCACCACCTGCTGACTCCATTGTTGTTATTATTTAAAAATGAAAATGAGAGCAGTTGTTCATAAAGTGTGATTCCTAGACCCACAGTAGTGGCGTCAAGAGAAAACATAGAAATAGAAATTTTGGGGCCCCATCCCAAACCAACTGAATCAGAAATTGAAGTGGTAAGGAGAGTAATCCCTTGAAATCATTCTGATATACCCTCTGGGTTATAAACTGCTAGAATAAAGACAGAACAAATCATTGGCTCTTTTTATAGATATGAGGGACTTCAAAAAGTTTATAGAAAAAAATTGAAGTACAAATTTATTTTGGTATAAAATATTTTAAATCCATGCATAGTTTTTCATAATATGCATTTTCCATGAACTTTTTTGAAGACTTCTTCCTATTAATTCCCAATAATTTTTTGTCTGTTTGTTTTGATTTTTTTGTTTTGTTTTAACTGCCAGAGGGTCCATGTGTTCACCAGAGGAGACAGAGAGAGTGAGAGAGAGAAAGAAAGCACCCTCTAATGGAGTGGGATCACACTCAATCCCATCTCCTCTGTTTCTCTAACTCATCGAGGTTTTGGGTACTTATGCACACTTGCCCAGTGTTTTTTCCCAAGCCACTGGAACTCTGAATGGCCGTGTGGGATTCGGCTCTCTTAACCATCAGGCAATGGGGCTGCCAGCCCCGAATTTGATTAATGTAGTGATTAATATGATTAATTCGGGAAAGTCTGGTTGACAGCTACAAAGCATGACTTAGAGATAACCCAGGCATCTTTAATGATGGTCCATGATCTTTACAACACTCTTGCATTTTGAAACAAAATTCTTCCTATGATTAATGACTTAAATAATTGAGAAATAATGTTGAGTTTTTCCCATGTGTTATAACTCCATACAAAATTCAAAGTGAAAATAAGCTTTAGTGATCTATTGCACAAAATGATGACTATAATAAATGACAATGTATTATATATTTCAAAATTGCTAAAAGAGCATATTTTAAATGTTTACACCACAAAATTGATAAGTGTGTAAGGTGATGGATTTGTTAATTAGCCTGATTTAATTATTCCACATTGTGAACATACATCAAAACATCACACAGTACTCCATAAATACATTCAATTATCATTTGTCAGTTAAAAATGAAGTTAAAAGAAAGACTTCCAACATGTAAATACCTATTACAGAAATTGGCATATGGTGATTACTCAATAAGTATTACTTATTGTTAGCGAAAATTTGCATAGTTCTTTTTTTATTTTAATTGCCAGAGGATGTATGCAACTGCCAGAGAGAGTGAGGCAGAGGGAGAGGGAGAAAGCATGCCCCATGGGGAATGGTCACGCTTCAATCACCTCTCCTACATTTCTTCATCGTATCAGGATTTGAGGCACGCACACAGATGTACCTGGCATGTTTTCCAATCCTCCAGGCCAAGATGTGACTCTCAGGGTTGGCCATGTGGGATCCTGTTCACCTTAACCACTAGGCTACAGAGTCAGCCCTCATAGTCTAATCTTTCATTAGCATGAAATAATGAAGTTTCCATCTGAAGAGAAAAGAGCAAGAATAAGCTTTAAAAACTAAATTCAAAAATAAATCTCAATATGGAGTTGAATAGAATTTATATATGCTGTACAATTCATGGTTTTGAAATCTATTCATATACGTACATTATTTTGAGTTGGGAGTTAGTATCCTACGGGCACAGAGTAAATAGCAAACAAAATTAAAAATTTCAATTCCTTTCTACTCTGTTTAGATAGTACAAAAAAAATGATAATACCTAATGAAGATACTGATAAGTATCAGTAGGTTAGAGAATGACTGCACCTGTCTGGTAGGCCAGAAGAGGGTGTTTGTCCCAAGAGCAAGAAGGGCAGAATTTATGCTTAAAATCATGGGGTGGGCTGCAGTAAGTAGGGTTATAAAAATCATATCTTAACATCCTATATAAAAATGAAAAGAATAGCAAGCTATTTTATATACATTTGTCATATTATCTTGGAAAATACTACATATGTATGTATACACATATATATTTTATATATGTAATAAATTTTAAATGTGGTATTCTTCCTTTAAAATGAGGAGCATAGTATTATCCTTTATTTGCTCATTGCGCACTACATGCATGCTTTGAAAATCCATTCTGTGTCCTACAAAGATGTGCAATTAATTGTAAATAGGATATTATCAAATAAAATAGAAAATAAAGAAATATTATAGAATATAGAATTATAAGTTCTATTTTTGAGCTCTTTAATCACTAATTTAAAATTCTCTACATTCACCCACAATATGGCTAGAAAATTCCTAAAAAGCCTGGCTAGAATATTCCAAAGCAGCTTAAGAGCCTGTCTACCATTTGGAGGATTCACCATAGACTCCATCTGAGGAAACACTTCCTGCCTGAGTCCAGTTTGGGGCAGATTATCCCTTCTTGTACTGCTGTTTTCCAAATAGCAAAATGGAAGCATGTGCATAAACCACCTCCTTCTCTAGAACTGGTGATTAATCATAGCAACACATTTCATAGGAATTTGAAAGACTTAGTTCCCAAGTCTATTAGAATAGTTTAGAAGTCAGAATTTTCAAGTAACAGAAGAATTGGAAAAAGGAAGAAGGTGTATGGATTTTTGCAGGACATACAGTCAGGCAAAAAGACCTCTGCCTACCACATCACACATGTCCATCAACAAGCAATGCCCTGCAAAGGAAGCGTGGCTGTGACTTATACTCATTTCACCACTTTTATTAATCTGTTTTGCTCATTTAATCCACGACCACTATCCTTAATAATATTCTTAGCATATCAAAGTAAAGAGTGCAGCATAAACAGGGCAAAAAGAGATTTATTGTAACATTTTTTTCCCAATCTTAATTCCAAAGATTAATTGCTGCTGCTACTGCTATTTTCATAACACTTTCTGAATGCTCAGGAACTTGGCAATTGAACAACTTTATTTATTCTATATGTTCCATCATTACTCAATGACACTCTACTTGAGATATAGATGCTTAATGAAGAGAAATGTAAGTAATCTATTTCTTGGTATCTTGTTAGTTATTTTCTGTGAAGAGCTCTTTCCTAATCAGGCTGGCTGGGAACACTTAGGTCGATGCATTCTGTTTTGTAGAGCTCTCCAACAATTCGCAGGATGTTATTTTTAATGACAAAGTTCTCATAAACTATTCTCAATTGTTTTCCAGTAGACTAATAAGATTTTTCACCTGTCTATAATAGGAGTTAAATGGAATCAAACAAAAGCCATACAGAATTCTTATAAAACTGAGGTGCTGGACCAGGAGGCGTAGTGGTAAATTCACTGGGCTCACATGGGAAGGGTCCTGGTTTTGCATTCTGGGACCTCACTGAGGATGCTGGGAGCATTCATGTGCCCATGATCCAGCTGAGACTGGAGGTGGATTGTGGCCCAAGTATCCTGTTGGAAGTGTCTGTCTCTCCCTCTTTCTTCTTGTCCCTCTCCCATGGAAAATAAATAAACTTAAAAAAAAAAATTATGTGTAGCAGGGCCAGCAGGTGTTGTAGTAGTTAAGATGCTGGACTCCCACATGACCAACCATAGTTCGAGTCTTGGACATGGCAGCTTGAAAATCACACGGGGCATGTTTGTGTGCATACCCCAAATCACAAGAGAATGGAGGAGAAGGTATGGTGTCATGGCCGTCCACCCTGGGGAGTGATTGCTCCCTTTCCCTCTCTCTGTCTCTCTGCAGCAAGCACACACATTCTATGGTAAAACCCTTTAAAAACATAAAAATGAGGTATAACATTCACATTCCATTTCTTTAAAGTTGTAAGTTGTGGCTATTATGGTCAATTTAAATGATTAGTATTAACATTGATCATTGCTCCCTAGAAGCATGTTACGCACTTCACGTCAATTTTCCCTAGATGTTTCCAGTGATCTCCACATCCTACGTTCAGACTGTGAGGAGACTCTGAGATGGAAGTGTCTACTTCACAGGTGTTCCTCAGGCAGATGTGAAATACAGGATTCTTGAAACGCTGCGTGAATGTGAAGAGTCTTCTTCCATTCGAAGTTGCTCTGCCTAACTAGGAGTGTGTCTACATCTGAACCCTTACTCTTCTGTGGTTACTGGGACCTCGAGGAAGAATTGACCCATCTTAGTCATAGAGCTCAGTCCATGGTCTGCTGTAAGGGTTCAGTTCCCTAAGCATTTTCCACAACGTTCTAAAGCTGCAGAGCTCTCAGCCCTAACACGTACTGTCCCCACCTATCATCTGATCACCTGTTTTGACTCGGCATTTTCAAGTGGCTTGGTGGTATCCATGTTGCACTGCTGCTGTTTAGGGGACCGTCAGTACAGGGCCCAGGTCTAGAAGAGCAAGTCATCGGCAGCCAGAATTATTCCCATGTTACATTTACCAGTCTGCGAGCCATGAATGGCACCAATGGCCAGTATAATTTGGAGCCCCTCTGTAGCAGATGCTAATCTGTCAATGTCCACAGGGCTGTCACAGCACTGTCACATGCTAACTCCTCTCCCTAGAACATGTACTCTCACAGTATTGAACCTATGAAGATGCTATTGCTTTAGGACAACAGCTGCATATTAGCAATACCAAATGCTTCATAAGTCTACAGCTTACATAACTGGGCTCCAGTTTAAAATGAAATGCATTTGGGGTCAACAAGTGGCGTGGTTGTTAAGATACTAGACTCCCACAGGGCCAACTGCAGTTTAAGTCCTGAAACTGGTGACTTGCTTTCTCACTTTACCTCTCTCTCTGGTGAGTGTACACACCCTATGGAAAATACCATGATAATAATAATTATGACAAATAAAATTAAATAATTCTTTAGAAAAAATAAATGATTACTTAGGTAAAATAAGCTTCATTCTTCTTGCTCTTTTTAGCTATAAGAAATCTCCCTTCAATGTCTCTCTGTAGGGCAAGTTAAGTTGCCAGCATAGCTTTTTATGGTATGTACCAACCTGTTAGGCTGCAGGGTGTGCATCTTCCTGTGGGCTGCACCTGTTCCCCTTCACCTTGTAACTTACAGATCCCCTTACTCCCGGGAAGTAATCATTATTTCTGAGTATCAGTGGGAATCTTGAAGGGAATACAGAAAACAGTGGTAACCCAGACCCAGGGTCGTCCTGCCCCTGTTAAAATCCCAAGTATTGGGTTGTTGGAAAAGTCATAGTGGATTTAGCATAGAAAAACAGAGAGGCCAGCAGGTTGCACAGTGGTTAAAGTACTGGATTCCCACATGGGAGACTGTGGTTTGAGTCCCAGACGTAGCACCTTGAAATTCATTCACTGGGTATGTGCATGCACGCTCAAAATTCCAAGAGGAAAGTGAAGAAGAAGGGATTGCAATGAGCCATCCCCTCTGGGGTGTGTGTGTGTATGTGTGTGTATGTGTGTGATTTTTCACTTTCTGTCTCTCTGTTTCTCGAGTAAACACACATGCCCTATAGCAAAAATCTCTAAAAAAAAAAAAAAAAAAAAAAAAACCAAGAAAAATACATAATGACTTTTCTGACAACCCAATAATTTAACAGGCTTATTATCCCATCCTGAAAAATGGAAATAATAATAGACTTACCTCTGCTATGAGAATTAAATAAGTTAGCTCATCAGTAAGTGCTTCAAACAGGCAGGGGTTCAATGAATATCAGAACATCAGACATTATTGTTGTTATCCCAAAGGGACAAATGCTATCAACTAGTCTTGTAGACTTGTAATCCAGCCCTTTGACAGAGATACCAAGAACCAGCTAGCGAAGCGCTGAGCAGCTAGACTGACCTGACGCCCAGTGTGAGCAGACAGCGGATGGCATCAGTAGAGAGGCTGGTTGGCCCCGCCTCACGGCACCTGGCACCCGCTCAGAGAGCACTGGCTCCTGGGGCTCCTTCGCAGACCGATCTATTCAGACTTCCTGGGGTTGGAGCCATACATGAGTGTTTTTAAAAGCTCCCCCAGGTGATCTAACTGCACAGTCAGGATAGGGAACCCCTGCTACACACTCTCTGGGACCACATCAAAAGAGTACTTTTAGCAGCTTGGTAGCAGTTTGAGGGATAAAGGTAAACAACTCTAAAAAAATTCAGTTAGAGGAAAAGTTCTTTTCCAAGGTCATTAAACTCCCAATTAGAAAAGTATCACCCTTTCTCTTTTATTTCCTTGAACTGTGGCCACCATCATAAAAGTATATCAGAATACGGAGCAGTTCCAAAATTAAACTGAAACTAAGTGACAAATGTTTAGGGATCAGGGAAAAGCATAACTAAGTTTCCTGTCTCAGAGATTCAAAAATATACTTGAACTTGCATTTTTCTATAAAGGACAGGAAATAGTTTTCTTATCTTTACTAAAGAAGCATTTGGATATGACACCAGAACTAAATTGATTCTATTATTTGCAAACAGTAATCTTTTCTCAGGGTAGATGAAGCCAAATGCACGCCAGTCCCCAGCAACTTGACATCTACAGGAGCCGAGCTTTGAATCCTCATAATCGTTATTCGTTAACTTATTTTTCATTATTGACTCCCAGAAGATCTTCTATCGGTTTCTTCTCCAAATTGCTTTCTTTACCTCAAGCGATTTAAGCATCGCAGATACATCGAATATCAGTTTGTATACGCTGTGGCCTTTGGAAGACCACGAACTGTTGTGATAGCTAAGGTTTTTGCCATCACAGAAAAAAACCACGTTTGTCCTTTTGGACACATCACCCCTCTGTTGAGAATGCCATTTGTGATTTAAACAGCTCTACTGGCCATGTGCAAGTGCTGCGGGGTCCACACTGAGGCAAACCAAAGGTACATCCTGGAACCTCAACATTAGTAAACAAGCAGTAATGAAGCGTGTCACCTCCTAACCCTGAGCCCTGTGTCACACTGCAGAGACCCACTGCCTATCTTTACAGCATGACTTTCTTTTGAGGAAAGGTAAATATGTGAGTAACTATAAAATAAAAATTTACTCTTTTTTTTTTTGAGAGGTTTTTGCTATATGGAGCATGCACTCACCAGAAAGACCAAGAGAGACAGAGAGACAGAAAGCGAGAGATCACCTCCCCCCACCCCAGGGGGATGGCCACGCTGCAATCCCTTCTCCTCCATTCTCCTCTCGGGATCTTGGGCACACATGCACACATACCCAGAATGAATTTGAGCCACCAGATCTGAGACTCAAACCACCATCGTCTACATGAGAGTCCAAGGACATAGTCATTATGCCACCTGCTGGTCCCCTTCTTTTTAAATTTGCTACAAGGTGGCTTACTTCACCAGAAAGACAGAGAGAGAGGGAAAATGAGAAAGACCCCTCCAGGGGAAATGGCCATGCCACAATCCCTCTCTTCCATTTTCCTCTTGGAATACTGGGGACGCACACATACACACACGCACACACACACACATACACCCACACACAAACACACACACACACAGGT